>NC_068425.1:29015915-29018415 GCF_023373465.1 Oncorhynchus keta | reverse complement strand
TTTAATGCATTTGAGACAATCATTTGTGTTGTGACAAAGTAAGGGTGGTATACAGAAGATAGCCTTATTTGGTAAAGACCAATTCCATATTGTGGCAAGAAGAGCTCAAATATGCAAAGAGAAATGACAGTCCATCATAACTTTAAAATGGACTGTCAATCCAGAAAATGTCAAGAACTTTGTTCAACTGCAATCGCAAAACCATCAAGCGCTATGATGAAACTGGCTCTCACGAGGACCACCACAGGAAAGGAAGACCCAGAGTTACCACTGTTGCAGAAGATAAGTTCATTAGAGTTAACTAATGAACAACACTCCTTCCGTGGCCACCAACTGCTCTTAAACGCTAGTAAAACCAAATGCATGCTTTTCAACCGTTCGCTGCCCGCACCCGCCCACCCGACTAGCATCACCACCCTGGACGGATCCGACCTAGAATATGTGGACGACTATAAATACCTAGGTGTCTGGCTAGACTGTAAACTCTCCTTCCAGACTCATATTAAACATCTCCAATCCAAAATTAAATCTAGGATCGACTTTCTATTTCGCAACAAAGCCTCCTTCACTCACGCCACCAAACTTACCCTAGTAAAACTGACTATCCTACCGATCCTCGAATTCGGCGATGTCATCTACAAAATAGCTTCCAACACTCTACTCAGCAAACTGGACGCAGTCTATCACAGTGTCATCCACTTTGTTACCAAATCACGCTATACCACCCACCACTGCGACCTGTATGCTCTAGTCGGCTGTCCCTCGCTACATATTCGTCGCCAGACCCACTGGCTCCAGGTCATCTATAAGTCTATGCTAGGTAAAGCTCTGCCTTATCTCAGTTCACTGGTCACGATAACAACACCCACCCATAGCACGTGCTCCAGCAGGTATATCTCGCTGGTCATTACATTTACATTTAAGTCATTTAGCAGACGCTCTTATCCAGAGCGACTTAAGCCAACACCTCATTTGGCCGCCTTGCCTTACAGTTCTCTGCTGCCTGTGACTGGAACGAATTGCAAAAATCGCTGAAGTTGGAGACTTTTATTTCCCTCACCAACTTTAAACATCTACTATCTGAGCAGCTAACCGATCACTGCAGCTGTACATAGTCCATCTGTAAATAGCCCACCCAATCTACCTACCTCATCCCCATACTGTTTTTATTTTATTTACTGTTCTGCTCTTTTGCACACCAGTATCTCTACTTGCACATCATCATCTGCTCATTTATCACTCCAGTGTTAATCTGTTAAATTGTAATTATTCGCTCCTATGGCCTATGTATTGCCTACCTCCTCATGCCTTTGCACACTCTGTATATATACTTTCCTTCCTCTACTGTGCCATTGACTTGTTTGTGTTATTGGCTTGTTTGTTTACTCCATGTGTAACTCTGTGTTGTTGTCTGTGTCACACTGCTTTGCTTTATCTTGGCCAGTTGCAAATGAGAACTTGTTCTCAACTAGCCTACCTGGTTAAATAAAGGTGAAATAAAAATAAAATAAATAAAATAAAAACTGCACCTCAGATTGCAGTTCAAGTAACAGACATCTCAACATCAACTGTTCAGAGGACTGTGTGAATCAGTCCTTCATGGTCGAATTGCTGCAAAGATTCCACTACTAAAGGACACCAAATCTCAAATTTGAGATTTTTGGTTCCAACCGCCGTGTCTTTGTGAGATGCAGAGTAGGTGAACGGATGATCTCCACATGTGTGGTTCCCACGTGAAGCATGGAGGAAGATGTGTGGTGGTGCTTTGCTGGTGACACTGATTGGTGGTTATTTAGAATTCAAGGCACAGCATGGCTACAACAGCATTCTGCAGCGATACGCCATCCCATCTGGTTTGTGCTTAGTAGGAGTATCATTTGTTTTTCAACAGTATAATGACCCAAAACACACCTCAGGCTGTGGAAGGGTTATTTTACCAAGGAGAGTGATGGAGAGCTGCATCAGATGACCTGGCCTCCACAGTCACCCGACCTCAACCCGATTGAGATGGTTTGGGATGAATTGGACCGCAGAGTGAAGGAAAAGCAGCCAACAAGTGCTCAGCATATGTGGGAACTCCTTCAAGACTGTTGGAAAAACATTCCTCATGAAGCTGGTTGAGAGAATGCCAAGAGTAGGCAAAGCTGTCATCAAGGCAAATGGTGGCTACTTTGAAGAAGCTAAAATCTAAAATATATTTTGATTTGTTTGACAATTTTTTGGTTACTACATGATTCCATATGTGTTATTTCATAGTTTTGATGTCTTCACTATTATTCTACAATGTAGAAAATAGTAAAAAATAAAGAAAAACCCTTGAATGACTAGGTGTCATATGAACATACAAAATGCTGCAATAACAGACAATCCCTGCGATGCACTGCTGTAGTATGCCACAGTATTATGAGATGTGTATTTCATTGGGTAATATACTGTCATTCACATAGACTGCACATGAGCAGATAATAGACAGGTGTGGTCTTACAGTACATTAAAGACT
>NC_068425.1:28990915-29010915 GCF_023373465.1 Oncorhynchus keta | reverse complement strand
AGTGTGGAGTGCAGTTTAAACATGAGATGAGTAATGCTAGATACGGAACATTATTCCAGTGGCTAGTGATCCATTTCTAAAAAAGGCCAGTGCCTCCTAATCTGTCTATAGGCATCTGCCCCTGATGTGCTGGTGATGGCTGTTTAACAGTCTGATGGCATTGAGATAAAAGCTGTTTTTCAGTCTCTCGGTCCCAGCTTTGATGCACCTGTACTGACCTCGCCTTCTGGATGATAGTGGGGTGAACAGGCAGTGGCTCGGGTGGTTGATGTCCTTGATGATATTTTTGGCCTTCCTGTGACGTCGGGTGCTGTAGGTGTCCAGGAGGGCGGGATGTTTGCCCTCGGTAATGCGTTGGGCAGTCCGCACCACCCTCTGGAGAGCTTTGCGGTTGTGTGCGGTGCAGTTGACGTACCAGGCAGTGATACAGCCTGACAGGATGCTCACAATTGTGCATCTGTAAAAGTTTGTGAGGGTTTTAGGTTTTAAGCCACATTTCTTTAGCCTCCTGATCCAGGTGAAAGCTATGATAACTTATTGATGTCACCTGTAAAATCCACACAATCAGGTGAAAGCTATGATAACTTATTGATGTCACTTGAAAAATCCACACAATCAGTGTAGATGAAAGGGGGAGGCAGGTTTAAGAAGGATTTTTTATCCTTGAGCCAATTGAGACATGTATTGTGTATATGTGCCATTCAGAGGGTGAACGGGCAAGACAAAAGATTTAAGTGCCTTTGAACAGGTTATGGTAGTAGGTGCCAGGCGTATCGGTTTGTGTCAAGAATTGCAACGCTACTGGGTTTTTCACACTCAACAGTTTCCTGTGTGTATCAAGAATGATTCACCACCCAAAGGACATCCAGCCAACTTGACACAATTGTGGGAGGCATTGGAGTCAACATGTTCTAAGGGCAACAGGGGGGTGCAACTCAACATTAGGAAGGTGTTCCTAATATTTTGTACACTCAGTGTATGATTATCAGAACCACCAACCACTTTCCTAGATTGAATTATGAAAGTGATTGCTTGCCGTCAAGCTATAGCCCAATCAATAGGCTGTTGGTTTCTGATTGGCTCCTGCAGTATGTTTCTTTGTCATTTCACATGTATTGAGGCGAGAGGAGTGTGGTAATGATATTGACTGACTAGGATTCAACTCCATCTCATTGGGTGTGGGGAGCAAGACGTCGTTGAAATACAAATGAGAGCGTATAACCTTTAAACGGGACCTTTAAATGAACCCGAGCTGCCAAACAAGTGTTTTTCTTTCAGAAAGAGACAGAGAGAGAGAAAGGGAGAAAATAACCTCCATCTGTTAATGATTGCTGATGTGCGGTTATCAGAATGGTCAGCATCACATTCTGTTCAGCTGGGCCTTTTCCCTGTTGAGCTAATAAAATATACTATTCCCCGGTCCGCTCATCTGCTTTCCTGGTCCTCACTGCTTCGGGCCAGAGTGACGTGTTTATTTTTCCTTTTCCTCCCCCTGTTTTTTTCCATCCCTTGCTATCTCTTCTCGGCCTGAGAACGAGAGCAGGAGGAGGGGAGGGCACCCGTCCTGCGAGGCCAGGTGGGAGAGGGATGCAGGGGAGCAGGGGTGGAGAGAGAGGAGGGTTGCCACTGGCTGGTCCTCCAGTCAGCCCATGGGAGAGAGTGGAGATTGGGCTGGCCTGTGATAAGATAGCACTGACCTTTAGAGAACTGCCATGCAGGAAAATAAGGTTGAATTTTCCAGGTCTCTGACCTTCGTCTGGTGATCTGAGCGGTCACTGCTGTCTTCACAGCTGAGACTGACAAAGGACAGCAGACAGAATTCTGTGATTCACAGGGTGATGATATTGATGATGACATTCTTGTGTTGTTTTATTAGTTTTAGACGTGTTCTCAACTAACATTGTTGCTGGTTTATTTGATATGATTTAGCCTTTGGAATACTGATGACATCTCAAATGTTGATTATTGTTCATTGTCCATGTTAACTAAATGAACGATTAATTAGTGGAGGAACCTTTCATGAGACCTTCTGTCTCCTCCTTCCTTAACTCTCTGTTGTTATGACCAAATGCCCTTTGTTTGGGAACAGCTGTTATCGCAGTAGGGACATCAAATAGCCACGCTGATAGTTCCTACTATCGTCTACCCTTTACACACATCCCAGGCAAAGCCCATATACTGAATACTACTCAAAGTAATGCAACTCACTGTCAGTATTAGTCCCTTTCGTCACAGGGGCTGGTTTGTTCTACTTTACTAATGTCTAAAGTTTACACTCCATCACCACCCTCTTTGGCCAAACAAAGTGAATGGTAGGTGAAAGGTCATGTACGTGGTGAGTTAGTTTATGATGTGCAACACTCTGTAGCATGGGAATCAAAGGTGGATTTCTGGCTGGGTCAGTGGGTGGGATCTGAGCGTGTGCAGAGGCCACCAATCGTGTGTGACCTGCTGATAGGGCTCCTCCTCTTTTTGTACTTTCCAACGTTTTTGGCAGGACATCCCTTCCTCTCTCCCCATCTCTCCTTTCCCCCTCTCTCCCCTCTCTCTCTCCCCATCTCTCCTTCCCCCTCTTCCCCCTCTCTCCCCATCTCTCCTCTCTTCCCCATCTCTCCTTCTCTTCCTTTCCCTCTTTCTCTCCCCCTCTCTCTCCCCATCTCTCCTTCTTCCCCCCTCCCTATGCATCAGCAGGGAACAACTTACACTACATCTACCCATTTAGCAGACCACGAGTGCAGAACTCAGCATAAACAATGATGCAAAAATACACCAGTTGATAAGCGCTAATTATTAACCAGTTAGGAGGTATTCTAAAGGAAATAGCCACTAGACATCTAACAGTAAAAAGTGCATTGACGTCAAAGTGTGACTTGCTTCAAAGTTACTGTGCGTGCAAATCGTGCATGTATTTGAAGGTAGGATTTGTTCCACAGCTGTATTAGCATACCATTTGAATACTGTGTGCATATGCTGCTTCCATGAGGGCTGATCAACACCCTTCTATCTACAGTACATATTTCTCTTCCCCACATAGAGTTCCATGTCCCCTCTGACAATATGTACACCAAAAAGCCTCCTCTCTTTATCCCCACAGATCCTGCTATCATTACTGTTTGATTTCCTGATTCGTTGAGGTTTTACAACTCAGGCAAATACGGGCTACTGGGCTTTGCAACTAGTCACAATCAAACACTGTAAGGACAGAGTGTACATGCATGATTAGCTCTGAATGTGTCCACATGTTGTCTATATTAATCTATCCATTTCTCCAGATAGGAACGCACAATATGGAATTTGATGTTCACACTGAATCTTCATTATGATCGATAGTATCAATGTTTCCCAAATGGTTGGTTTGGGACCAGTAGCATCTCAAAACTGGATTGTGGCTAGAAACACTAGTTTTGTTTGTAGTGTGGATCACCAGAATATTTACTTATTTCAATGGGTTCCAGAGTGCATAACACTTAAAAAACCACAGTCAGATAAATTACTGGAATACAAACCATGATTTATGAAAATGAACATGTTGTTGGCTACTCAGTCATATTTTTGGATACTGGGAAATTCTACCATTTGCCTGTTATGAAAAAGTGTCCTTCACTCATCCTGAGATTTTTGAGTATTTACAAGACTTGTTCCCATCCTCCCACCTCAGATACGCCATACCAGAAATAGAGGAGATCAGGAGAAAATCAAGCTAACATTTGCGACCATCTGCGATTGATTTGAGCTCTTGCAACCAATCATACTCACACCAACCAATCATAGGGACACCAACCAGTCTTACTCACACCAATTTTTTTTATTTTACTAGGCAAGTCAGTTAAGAACAAATTCTTAGTTTCAATGACGGCCTAGGAACATTGGGTTAACTGCCTGTTCAGGACAGAACGACAGATTTGTACCAGCTCGGGGATTCAAACTTGCAACCTTTCAGTTACTAGTCCAACGCTCTAACCACCAGGCTACCCTGCCGCCCCAATCAGTCATACTCACACCAACCAATCATACTCACACCAATCAGTCTTACTCACACCAATCAGTCTTACTCACACCAATCAGTCTTACTCACACCAATCAGTCTAACTCACACCAATCAGTCTAACTCAACCAATCAGTCACCACACCAATCAGTCTTACTCACACCAATCAGTCTTACTCACACCAATCAGTCTTACTCACATCCAATCAGTCATACTCACACCTATCAGTCTAACTCACACCAATCAGCAACCAATCTTACTCACACCAACCAATCTTACTCACACCAATCAGTCATACTCACACCAACCAATCATACTCACACCAATCAGTCTTACTCACACCAATCAGTCTTACAAATCAGTCTTACTCATCAGTCAATCAGTCTTACTCACACCAATCAGTGATACTCGGGACCACCAATCAGTGATACTCACACCTTCAGTCTAACTCACACTCACTGTCACACCAATCAGTCTTACTCACACCAATCAGTCTTAACTCACACCAATCAGTCTTACACCAATCAGTGATTCACAGTGATTGCACACCAATCAGTCTTACAGTCTCACACCAATCAGTGATACTCACCAATCAGTGATACTCACACCAATCAGTCTAACTCACACCAATCAGTCTTACTCACACCAATCAGTCTTACTCACACCAATCAGTCTTACTCACACCAATCAGTCTTACTCACACCAATCAGTCTTACTCACACCAATCAGTCTAACTCACACCAATCAGTCTTACTCACACCAATCAGTCTTACTCACACCAATCAGTCTTACTCACACCAATCAGTCATACTCACACCAATCAGTCTAACTCACACCAATCAGTCTTACAGTCTTACTCACACCAATCAGTCTTACTCACACCAATCAGTCATACTACTCACACCAATCAGTCTTACTCACACCAATCAGTCTTACTCACACCAATCAGTGAACTCACAGTCAGTCTTACTCACACCAATCAGTGATACTCACACCAATCAGTCTTACTCACACCAATCAGTGATACTCACACCAATCAGTCTTACTCACACCAATCAGTCTTACTCACACCAATCAGTCTTACTCACACCAATCAGTCTTACTCACACCAATCAGTCTTACTCACACCAATCAGTCTTACTCACACCAATCAGTCTTACTCACACCAATCAGTCTTACTCACACCAATCAGTGATACTCACACCAATCAGTGATACTCACACCAATCAGTGATACTCACACCAATCAGTGATACTCACACCAATCAGTCTAACTCACACCAATCAGTCTTACTCACACCAATCAGTCTTACTCACACCAATCAGTCTTATTCACACCAATCAGTCTTACTCACACCAATCAGTCATATGTCCAGGTGTAACATTGTTTATTCTCATGAACCGACTCATGTTTAAATTCATAGTGCTAACAAACCTCCGCCTTCTCATCAGAAAGGTGAGATTTTCCGATAAAGCAACCCAAACAGGTATAAAAACATTACGTTTTTACAGGTTATCTGCTGAGAACAACTGGACATTGTGCTCCTGTCCCTTTAAAGCTTTACTGTTGATAAAACTGGAAAATGAATATGATCCGCCCTGCACGCATTTATGATGTAACATGATTATCGTCAGTATGAATCAACAGCAGCCTGTTTTAGGTGCCACTGGGGCATTACGGCTGGATGTTAAAAATATGGAAACGGGGAAAGGATTTGCCTTTGACAAAACAACAACTTTAACTGATGATGGATGGAGCAGGCACGCTAAGTCCACTGATCCCATATTTCCTATCTCTGACTGGGAGTGTGTGTGGGTGTGCGTGTGTCTGTGTGTGTGTGCGTGTGTGTGTGTGTGTGTGTGGGTGTGTGAGTGTGTGTGTGTGTGTGTGTGTGTGTGTGTGTGTGTGTGTGTGCGTGTGTGTGTGTGTGTGTGTGTGTGAGTGTCTGTGTGTCTGTGTGTGTATGCGTGTGCGTGTGTCTGTGTGTGTGTGTGTGTATGCGTGTGTCTGTGTGTGTGTGTGTGTGTGCGTGTGCGTGCGTCTGTGTGTCTGAGATGAGGTTTTGTTGACATGAGAGAAATAGAATGTGAAAGAGAGAGAGTTAGAAGAGTGCAAGTGACTGGAAGCAAGAGAGAGAGAGGTCATGGTTGATTATATGCAACTCAACTCAAGTCACTGTGTTCTCTCCTCATAATGTCAAGTGCCAATTGTGACGTGTGTCACTGCCTAGACCCCCTGCCTACTCTAACAGCACAGTATGTGTCACTGTGTCTGCCCTCAGGGTCACAGCCACCGGAACCAGAGAACAGGGATAGCAATTTAGTCCGTTTGTCAGTCACAAGTTGTAAGTCGGTTGAAGTTGTTTCCAACCACCGATCTGGAATCAGAATTGCTTACGACCAAATCTTAAACTTAACCATTAGAGGGATTACATAACATCTGACCCTAGATCAGTGCTTGGGGAAGACATTTCTACCTACTTACCTAGTCACTGACTCACTCAAACTGCTCTCCTCAGCAGAGACACAAGAGTTCCAAAGGGAGGGGCCACCAAGGCTGTACAGACCAATCAGATCAAGGGGTGGAGGAGTTTTTTACCCAGCAACAGGCATAGATGGTCTCCTATTGCTCAATAGTGCTCAGGTGGGTAGTTGGAGCAGCCTTGGGCTTGCGTGGCTGTCAGCCTGTGTAGTATTCAGTCTGGCCCTATCTTGATGAGTGACTCATCGCTGCATGTTGAATGTTATGGCTTGGTAACCAGACCACTTGTTCTCCTTTTCAAATGCTTTGCTTTCCCTTGAAACTCATAAAGGCATTGAGAATGCCTTGGATATTAGTCTGCAGCAAAGCTGTGAATATCGAAAGGAATTCTGAAGTATTTTTTTATGGAATGTTATGCAGAGTGGCAGAGTTACAAACAAGCAATGGGTGTTTTGTGTAAACGGTGTTGACACTACAAAGCGTCAGAGAGACAATGAAAGCTCATATTTCTGCAAGTCCAGTACATGGGGGACAGACATCTGAAAACGTCAGACGGGAGGGATGGAGACAGTGAGTGAGAGAGGGGATGGAGACAGTGAGTGAGAGAGGGGATGGAGACAGTGAGTGAGAGAGGGGATGGAGACAGTGAGTGAGAGAGGGGATGGAGACAGTGAGTGAGAGAGGGGATGGAGAGAGAGAAAGAGAGAGACTTCTGCAGTAGTCAAGAGTCAACATTGCATTTCTTTAAACTTGGCAGTTAACGTGGCAGAGTGAGTAAAACATTTACATTAAAATAACAGAAAATCTGAAATGTGTGTGTGGTTTGTGTGTGTCAAACACGGTTCTATAGACGGATTAGTTGTTTAGCAACAAAACCGGCCTGTGCTCAACTATAGGGCAAAACAGACAGGGTTGGCTTCGATTGTTGACCAAATTATAAACTATATTTAATCTCCAATGTTTATTGAAGACATACAAAAAGTTACACAATGTGGACTTGTTGTCTCTCAAATACATTGTTACGGTTGATGATTAGGTAGCTAGCAAATTTCTGCCATATTAGCATAGACGTGACATCCGTCAAAACACCTCAAAACAAGACATGGTATCAAGATAAAACTAGCTGAAATGAGACACTTAAGATTCCCGATACGGCAGTTTCTTGTCATTGTTGCTAGTTATCTGGCAAACCAGAATCACAACAACACACGGCCTTCTGCCTAATTAACTTATCACTCCCAAAGTCCTTAGATGAAACTAGCTGTGTGCCTGGTCGTGCTGGTCTCATTTCACGCTAACCTACTCTATACATTTGTGGTCTGTATGTAACTGGTGTGAAATGACTATCTAGTTAGCGGTGTGTGCTAGTAGCGTTTCAATCGGTGATGTCACTCTCTCTGAGACCTTAAAGTAGTTGTTTCCCTTGCTCTGCAAGGCGCCATGGCTTTTGTGGAGTGATAGGTAACGATGCTTCATGGGAGGCAGTTGTTTATGTGTGCAGAGGGTCCCTGGTTCAAGCACAGGTTGGGTTGGGAGAGAGATGGAAGCAATACTGTTACATTACATTGACACTGTTGACTGGAATCACTCAGTTGGGCTCTACCCAGCTGCTGGAGTTGCTGCGGAGAAGGAGGAGGTCAAAGGGGGTGAGAGTAACTGATGTGAAATGGCTAACTAGTTAGCGGTGTGCGCTAGTAGTGTTTCAACCGGTGATGTCACTAACTCTGAGACATTGAAGTAGTTGTTCCCGTGGGTATAGGTAACGATGATTTGAGGAGACTATTGTTGATGTGTTCAGGTTGTGACACTGTTGCATTTGTAGTCTCTACTTGCTACATTTGTGGGCTACAGAACGTCCTTCAGATCATGAGTCCTCTGTTCTGTGTTCTCTATTCAGCACATTAAGTCAGCAGCCATTTGTTCCAGTCTCTGACACCTGTGTTAATGCTAGGGCAGTTCATCTTGGAGAGGGTGGAGGCAGATTGACATCGCCAATTCATGCAACAAGGCAGATTGCTGAGTACACACTTTAAATACACAGCCGTCATGTTACCACAGAGTAAGGCTACTGATGAGGTTGTTTTGTCCTTCATCTTCTTCTCTGTCTTCATCTTCATTGCTTCAGGACTTAATTTCTCTAGGACGCAATCCCAATCACACTGTATCAGCACAGTGAAGAGAGTTTTGTGTTTTATTTTAAAAACATTTTACTGCAGAAATGGTTGTTAATTTGGTTAAAGTTTTTTATTTTTTTATTTTAAAAAATCTAACTAAGCAAGTCAGTTAAGAACTAATTATTATTTACAATGACAGCCTACACCGGCCAAACCTGGATGCCGCCCTATGGGACTCCCAATCACGGCCGGTTGTGATACAGCCTGGATTCGAACCAGGGTGTCTGTAGTGACGCCTCTAGCACTGAGATACAGTGCCTTAAAATGCTGCGCCACTGGGCAGCACCATAGAGCACCTAAACCCAGAGGTCCAACATCGCAAGACTTCCGGGAACACTTGCGAAAAAACTAGCTTGGCAGACCAGACTGGGGTTTGCGGTTTGGGGTTTGCAAAGTCAATAAAAATGATTTCTAAGTTGATAACTTCTCGATTTCTAGGGGCACAACCTAGATTGGAGCCAACGTCTTAAGTAGCTGATATTATTCCAACCTCGTGAAGGTGACAAACTGACACGTTTCTAATTTCGTCAAAATTAACTTTATATCGAAGGAGTGTCTTGGATTTGACGGCATGTACATGAAAAGTGGAACACTGTTGATATAACGTGTGTTACTGCAGGTTTTCCGTGAATTTAAGTAAATCACATCGCTCATCTGCATTTCATGCAGGGCAGGAAAATTCTCAGCAATAAAAGAGTGATCAAATTTAGATCAAATGAAGATGAATTAGGCTTATCAATAAGGACTTACCCATGCACACTCTCACCTTATAGTTTTATATCTAATGGAGGATAAATAATACAGATTCACTACTCTCCGACTCACTATCATTAGCTCAATGCTTTGCCCTTAGGCTGCTCCAAGTATCCCAGCTCTGCTCACATTAAACATACAACATGGTTCTTCCAAGTCAATAGTTACTCAGTAAGACTGAGAAAGCCAGGCACTCCAAACTAAGTGTGGCATTACACTGTGTGACTTCATGCCTTAAACAAAGTAAGAGCAGGAGTGTTTTCTATAGGTGTAGAAGATAATTAGGACCTTGTGAGCAGACGGGGGGAAAACGTCCTGTCTGTCTGGTCCTATATGTCATCTATGTAACTAAGTGCTACAGGGTTCAGCAGCAGCAAGCCAGGTGGAGGAAATAGGTGCTGTATCTACAGCTATATAATATAAACAGGTACCATCCCAGCTACGTGTTGGTTTGACTCAATGGCTCTTTTGAGGCTGGGCTTGTGTGTGTGTGTGTGTGTGTGTGTGTGTGTGTGTGTGTGTGTGTGTGTGTGTGTGTGTGTGTGTGTGTGTGTGTGTGTGTGTGTGTGTGTGTGTGTGTGTGTGTGTGTGTGTGTGTGTGTGTGTGTGTGTGTGTGTGTGTGTGTGTGTGTGTGTGTGTGTGTGTGTGTGTGGTGTGTCAGGATGTGTACTGTAGGTCAGTGCTCTCTCCCCTAGACAAACACCCCATGTAAAGCTGGGCTCTAACCATTCACAGACCTGGGATCTATTTCAGTGGACAGGATGTGGAGGGGCACTGCTACTTCCTAAACACCTCTCAGAATGCATACAAGGGTGTTTTCTTCAAGGGTTTTTCCCCCCTGCTGAGTAGTTTTAAATGAGGACACTGGGGCAATTGACCTATTGGGATGTTACTCACTAGGCTGATACACAGGGTACACAACACTCAAAGAGTTTCTATGTTTCTAAGCAACGCATCCACATTGACTTTACATACAGTAGCTGTATTACTTCCATTTCAATGCCTGATCAGCTTTTCTTTCTTGGCCAGTGATCTATAAAGAATGTAAACAAAAGAGGAATATTGTTGGTTAAGGGCTTGTAAGTCAGCATTTCACTGTAAGGTCTACTACACCTGTTGTATTCGGCACATGTGACAAATAACATTTGGTTTTATTATATTGCACCGTTCGAGCCTTCCACACTAATTCCTCCCAGGCCAATGTGTAAGTAGTTGCAGTTCTACGCAGTAAAATGAGTTTTCTGTCAGGGAGGCCAGAAGAGGAGTGGAGGAGAGTGTGTTCTGGCCACGTCGAAGGGTTAGTGATTAGCATAGCACAGTCAGGCGTGGCTTGCTGGATCCAGGCTGCAGACTGGGAGAGTGGGAGGATGGTGATGTCACTGGTCAAAGGGTGACAGATGGGAGCCACAGGCTCCTGAGGCTGTGTATGGGCGCGTTCCAGAAACACTGACTCAGAAGAGGCGTGTGCAGAACATCAGATCTTAAGATCTACAGTGCCTAGAGAAGTGGTGAACGTCTCAGGATCCACATATGATGTTATGAATCTTGTAATCTACACAGGCCGGCACAGAATGTGTTTATCTGGAAGAAACAGGCACAACGGAGAATGACGTGAGTTTTCCCTGGTCAGGCCATGTTGTCTAAACGAAACTCCTGGCCCGAGGCTTGATGAATGAATCTAATAAACACATTAATACACATCAGTTACTATCTAACAGATTCAATGACTAGAGTGAAAATGTTCCATTTGACCCATTCTCATGCAGTTTCTGCCTGTTTGACGGGGACGGGTTAGATAACCGTTTTATGTTGTTAGACACATTGGCTTGTCACAGTGGATCAGTCTGGGCCTTTTACACAACGACCTTGTCTCTCATTAGAACCACAGCTACATGGGCAGAATTCAGCTCCAACAGCCAGTGACATTGAGGAGAGCTGTCTGTCTGCCTGCCTGCCTGCCTGTCTGTCTGTCTGTCTGTCTGTCTGTCTGTCTGTCTGTCTGTCTGTCTGTGGTCGAGGGGGAAAAGAAAGGGCGTTTCAAACGACTTCCGTTGCGCAATTACACTAAAGTGTTGAGCCAGATTTTTACTGCAGTGTTACACTGTGGGGCATTGGGAATGTATGCTTACTTTTACGTGATCCGTACAAAACTATGCACAGATAAAGTATCGTGTTGTGTTGTGTTCTATCCTGATTCTATTCTATTGCCTGCTCCACTCACAGCTTCACTACATGACTTACTTATTAGCCTGACGACTCACACTGAATTGTTCCGTTGCTCTGTCGTTCGCTACATGCTTTAGTCTGAGACTGCCGTCATTGAAGTCGTTTGTGGTGACCAGGGGCACGAGGGGCGTTGCTTTACCCATATACAGTGGGACAAAAAAGTATTTAGTCAGCCACCAATTGTGCAAGTTCTCCCACTGAAAAAGATGAGAGGGGCCTGTAATTTTCATCATAGGTACACTTCAACTATGACAGACACACATCTACTTATTTTCCACCATCATTTGCAAATAAAATCATTAAAAATCCTACAATGTGATTTTTTGGATTTATTGGATTTATTTTTCTCATTTTGTCTGTCATAGTTGAAGTGTACCTATGATGAAAATTACAGGCGTCTCTCATCTTTTTAAGTGGGAGAACTTGCACAATTGGTGGCTGACTAAATACTTTTTTGTCCCACTGTATGTTCTGGCCAAACCCATTGGTTTCTGGACCAATCAGAAGGCTCAGAATGTGTTAGCATTCGGTGAAGGGTCAGGGATGTACTCAGATCCACACTCATTGCGGAGAAGGAACATACATCCATGGGCATGGCGTAGCCTTTGACCAGTCAAGGAGTCTGGGTAGCTAGGCAACTACTTACTCCCACCAACACTACAATACATGTTGACCATCAGCCTACACTGCAAAGATCCAGACAATAACATGTTTTGTTGTTTTTCAAGTTTCAAACTGAAAACATGCCCAGTAATGGCGGCTGTCAGAGGTCATGGAAGCAGGTTGAAGCTGTGGCTTGGGTCAACCATCAGCCCTCAGGTGACTTGTTGGCACTTTAACGAAGCATGAAAATGGCCCCCGCAAGCTCTCAGTAGGCTCCTGTGACCCGAGTATTGATTATATTATGGGAAAGCTTGGAGGACAAGAGTGACTAAGCTCTTTTCTCAGGTCCAGTGGGCGGCCATTTTAGAACGCTTCTCTCTGTCTCTGTAGATTCTGGAGACACTCACACGGTACATTCCTTCTTGGCATCACCCCAGAAAAAGCAGGCTGGACTGCAGTTTTGAGGGTTCAATCGTCCTTCATAGTCGAAGCTGGTGAATTAAGGATGAACAACAGACAGTTAAATGACTGAATTGATGAAAAAAGACTCCTTGAGATTGCTGTACTAAACCTTTTGCCATCATTTCATATGACATTTTCCAAAGACTGAGCACCGTTTTTGCAGTTCATTAAATTACTGTTAATAAAATATGTAGGTTTGATAGGTATTATACAGGTCTACAGGGTTCTGTACTTTAATATATCAACCTTTTGACAAAATATGACATGTTAAATGAACACACGGTTCAGTCAAGTTGTTAGCTAGCTAGCGCTTTGAGAAGTGTTACATGGGCATACAGTGTCTTCTTCCATGAAGTTGTGCCTTCTTGTCCCTTTTCTCTGGAACAGGAGTCACTCCTTCTTGTAAGAAGCCGTGTGGCACATGTTAGAAGCTATAGCTGTGGCTGATATATGAAAGACTGTAGCAGTGTCTGGTGTAGGGAAATGGAGGAAAGGATTTAGTGGTGATTTAACAGCCTTGTGCCTTGGCAGAACGCCATGTCTCTGAGGGTCAGGAGTTGAAATTGAGAGATGAGACCACTTTTACTTCCAGCCTCTGCTGCTGCTGCAGAGTGCATTCACTCTCTCTGACACACACACACACACACACACACAAACACACACACACACACACACACACACACACACACACACACACACACACACACACACACACACACACACACACACACACACACACACACACACACACACACACACACACACACACACACACACACACACACACACACACACACACACACACACACACTTTGATATCACAAACACACTTTCATACACTTAAGTTTTCCATTAGATATAATGATGGGACAGGCATTGCACAGAGTATGATGTGTTGAAGTATCATTGGTCAGAGTAGAGGCCGTTGATATTGCTGTTGTCTACCACAGGGACAAAGTGATAGGAGATCAGTGTGTGGTCAGCAGATGATAGAAAAGTGTAATAATACCTGAAAGACTTAGAAGCTGGCACAGGGGTTGTGTCATTATTCTAGTGACACACACACACACACACACACACACACACACACACACACACACACACACACACACACACACACACACACACACACACACACACACACACACACACACACACACACACACACATACACACACACACACACGGTGACCGCACACACACTGACCTGAAGGGCATTTCCTTCCTGGGCTGCGTTCAGTATGTTTGTGTTTGTACGTTCTGGAATGTTCAATTGAATGGAAACGGAAATGGTTCTGTACTGAATGACCAGCTGAAAAATTGAGAGATTTCCTACAAAGTTCTATACATTTTTGAATATTGCTGAATTTCGATTTAATGTCTGTATTCCGTGATTCTGTCCGTGTTCTCTGCAACAAGGATTTTCTAGGGCCCGAAGAACATTACATTTTTGTGTGACAGTGATTTCTGTGCATACAAGAGGACTTTGTTTTTGTATTTCCTTGTTCCTTTCCTTGTTGTCTTTGCCCTATGACTCTGCAGAAAGGAAGGAGGAGTGAATACCATAAACAGATCGAGAGATGGAGGAATAAAGTGAGCGAGGCATGAAAATCTGATTGGGTTCAGATGTGTCAAATAAAATAAAATGTTATTTGTCACATGCTTCATAAACAACAGGTGAAATGCTGACTTATGGACCCGTCCCAACAATACAGAGAGAACATCCTAACCCTAACTCTAAAACCTAATCCTAACCCTGATTTATGGACCCGTCCCAACAATACAGAGAGAACATCCTAACCCTAACTCTAAAAACCTAACCCTAACTCTAAAACCTAACCCTAACTCTAAAACCTAACCCTAACTCTAAAACCTAACCCTTACTCTAAAACCTAACCCTAACTCTAAAACCTAACCCTAACTCTAAAACCTGAGCAATGAGCTGTCGCCCACTCGTAGCTATGATGTGGGCGTGCCCCAAGGGTCAATACTGGGGCCCCTCCTGTTCAGCCTGTACATTAATGATCTGCCTTCTGTCTGTACTGGGTCTGAAGTTCAAATGTATGCAGATGATACAGTGATATATGTGCATGCAAAGAGCAAACAACAAGCTGCACAAGAACTCACTACTGTAATGGTCCAGGTTACAAAGTGGCTCAGTGACTCGTGTTTGCATCTCAATGTGAAAAAACTGTTTGCATGTTCTTCACAAAGAGGGCAACAGATGCTACTGAGCCAGATGTCTATGTGTCAGGGGAGAAGCTCCAGGTGGTATACGATTTTAAGTACCTTGGCATCATACTTGATTCCAACCTCTCTTTTAAAAAGCATGTGAAAAAGGTAATTCAAATAACTAAATTCAATCTAGCTAATTTCCGATTTATACGAAATTGTTTGACTACAGAGGTAGCAAAACTGTACTTCAAATCTATGATACTCCCCCACTTAACATACTGCTTGACTAGTTGGGCCCAAGCTTGCTGTACAACATTAAAACCTATTCAGTCTGTCTACAAACAGGCTCTCAAAGTGCTTGATAGGAAGCCCAATAGCCATCATCATTGTCACATCCTTAGAAAACATGAGCTCTTGAGTTGGGAAAATCTTGTGCAATACACCGACGCATGTCTTGTATTCAAGATCTTTAATGGCCTGGCTCCCCTCCACTCAATATTTTGTTAAACAGAAAACCCAGACATATGGCAGCAGATCCACAAGGTCTGCCATGAGAGGTGACTGTATAGTTCCCCTAAGGAAAAGCACCTTTAGTAAATCTGCATTCTCTGTGAGAGCTTCCCATGTCTGGAATACACTGCCATCAGACACACATAACTGCACCACATATCACACTTTCACAAAATGCTTGAAGACATGGCTAAAGGTCAATCAGATTTGTGAACATGGTCCCTAGCTGTGTGTTGCCGCTTTCCATGTTGTCTGTAGCTTGTGAGGTGTGGAAACACTTTGTTGCTTTTATGAATTTTGTCTTGCTGCTTTTTGTTCTATGTTGCTCTGTCTGTATGCTATGTCTTGCTTGTCCTATGTTGCTATGTTGCTATGTCTATGGTGCTATTGTCTATATTGTAATTGTTTTTAATAACCTGCCCAGGGACTGCGGTTGAAAATTAGCCGGCTGGCTAAAACCGGCACTTTTACTGAAACGTTGATTAATGTGCACTGTCCCTGTAAAAATAAAATAAACTAAACTAAACTAAACTCTAAAACCTATCCCGAACTCTAAAACCTAACCCTAACTCTAAAACCTAACCCTAACTCTAAAACGTAACCCTAACTCTAAAACCTAACCCTAACTCTAAAACCTAATCCTAACCCTGATTTATGGACCCGTCCCAACAATACAGAGAGAACATCCTAACCCTAACTCTAAAAACCTAACCCTAACTCTAAAAAACTAACCCTAACTCTAAAACCTAACCCTAACCCTTACTTATGGACCCTTCCCAACAATACAGAGAGAACATCCTAACCCTAACTCTAAAAACCTAACCCTAACTCTAAAAAACTAACCCTAACTCTAAAACCTAACCCTAACCCTTACTTATGGACCCTTCCCAACAATACAGAGAGAACATCCTAACCCTAACTCTAAAACCTAACCCTAACTCTAAAACCTAACCCTAACTCTAAAACCTAAGCCTAACTCTAAAACCTAACCCTAACTCTAAAACCTAACCCTAACCCTTACTTATGGACCCTTCCCAACAATACAGAGAGAACATCCTAACCCTAACTCTAAAACCTAACCCTAACTCTAAAAACCTAACCCTAACTCTAAAACCTAATCCTAACTCTAAAACCTAACCCTAACTCTAAAACCTAACCCTAACTCTAAAACCTAACCCTAACTCTAAAACCTAATCCTAACTCTAAAACCTAACCCTAACTCTAAAACCTAATCCTAACCCTTACTTATGGGACCATTCCCAACAATACAAGAGAGAATATTCAACTGACTCTGAAACTAGTTCTTAACTCTAAAACTCTAACCTTGAATTAAAACCCAACTAACTTTATTTATGATCTCATTCTCAACAATACAGAGAGAACATCCTAACCCTAACTTTTAAAACTCTAACCCTTAACTCTAAAACCTAACCTAACCCTTACTTATGGACCCTTCCCAACAATACAGAGAGAACATCCTAACCCTAACTCTAAAACCTAACCCTAACTCTAAAACCCAATCCTAACTCTAAAACCTAACCCTAACTCTAAAACCTAACCCTAACTCTAAAACCTAACCCTAACTCTAAAACCTAACCCTAACTCTAAAACCTAACCCTAACTCTAAAACCCAATCCTAACTCTAAAACCTAACCCTAACTCTAAAACCTAACCCTAACCTCTAAAAACCTAATCCTAACTCTAAAACCTAACCCTAACTCTAAACCTAATCCTAACCCTTACTTATGGACCATTCCCAACAATACAGAGAGAACATCCTAACCCTAACTCTAAAACCTAGCCCTAACTCTTAAAACCTAACCCTAACTCTAAAACCTAACCCTAACCCTTACTTATGGACCATTCCCAACAATACAGAGAGAACATCCTAACCTAACTCTAAAACCTAACCCTAACTCTAAAACCTAACCCTAACCCTTACTTATGGACCCTTCCCAACAATACAGAGAGAACATCCTAACCCTAACTCTAAAACCTAACCCTAACTCTAAAACCCAATCCCAACTCTAAAACCTAACCCTAACTCTAAAACCTAACCCTAACTCTAAAACCTAACCCTAACTATAAAACCTAACCCTAACTCTAAACCTAACCCTAACTCTAAAACCTAACCCTAACTCTAAACCTAACCCTAACCCTTACTTATGGACCATTCCCAACAATACAGAGAGAACATCCTAACCCTAACTCTAAAACCTAACCCTAACTCTAAAACATAACCCTAACTCTAAAACCTAGCCCTAACTCTAAAACCTAACCCTAACTCTAAAACCTAATCCTAACCCTTACTTATGGACCCTTCCCAACAATACAGAGAGAACATCCTAACCCTAACTCTAAAACCTAACCCTAACTCTAAAACCCAATCCTAACTCTAAAACCTAACCCTAACTCTAAAACCTAAGCCTAACTCTAAAACCTAAGCCTAACCATTAAGCCTAAAACAGTATTTTAACCAATTCTGAACATGAAAAAGTCCTGACTTTTCAAAAATGTTCTTGTTTTTCTACCTTGTCAGGACATTCTGGTCACTTGTCAGGACATTCTGGTCACTTGTCAGGACATTCTGGTCACTTGTCAGGACATTCTGGACCTGATAACGTAGGAAAACATGTACACACAGCTTCATACACAACTTCACACACGCACACACACACAGCTGGCACATGGGGTGTGTCATACATCTAGAAACACACACACCCATCAACAAACCTCAGGACCCCTCACTGTATTTAATGGGGTCGTTAGTGTGTCCTTGGAGACGAGATGGACTGTAACGGCAGAGACACTAAATTAAATAATCCCCAGCATGAATTACATTGGGAAATGTGGTTGTGTGTGTGTGTGTGTGTGTGTGTGTGTGTGTGTGTGTGTGTGTGTGTGTGTGTGTGTGTGTGTGTGTGTGTGTGTGTGTGTGTGTGTGTGTGTGTGTGTGTGTGTGTGTGTGTGTGTGTGTGTGTGTGTGTGTGTGTGTGCGTACATGCATCTGGAAATGTGTGTGGGTTTATTGTATGTGTATGTGTGTGCATGTGTACGTCTGATAATGTGTATGTGTGTTTTGTGCGTTGCAGCACCACAGAACAGATGACTTGGCCACGGGCATCTCTTCCCGAGGACAGTGTTCTATGGATTTTAAACATTATCAAAAAGCTCTTTCATCAGCCAATGGTTTTATCATTAACAGCATGTCTGTGTCTGTGCGTTTATGCACACAGTCGATAGTTTAGATTGGTGATAACAAAGGCTTCTCTATTGAACTATTCAGGACCAGTTCTCTATTCAGGACCAGGTCTCTGAATAGAGAATTATTTCTACAGTCCTGTTCCTTTTATATACAGTGTCTACATTATTTCTACAGTCCTGTTCCTTTTATATACAGTGTCTACATTATTTCTACAGTCCTGTTCCTTTTATATACAGTGTCTACATTATTTCTACAGTCCTGTTCCTTTTATATACAGTGTCTACATTATTTCTACAATCCTGTTCCTTTTATATACAGTGTCTACATTATTTCTACAGTCCTGTTCCTTTTATATACAGTGTCTACATTATTTCTACAGTCCTGTTCCTTTTATATACAGTGTCTACATTATTTCTACAGTCCTGTTCCTTTTATATACAGTGTCTACATTATTTCTACAGTCCTGTTCCTTTTATATACAGTGTCTACATTATTTCTACAATCCTGTTCCTTTTATATACAGTGTCTACATTATTTATACAGTCCTGTTCCTTTTATATACAGTGTCTACATTATTTCTATAGTCCTGTTCCTTTTATATACAGTGTCTACATTATTTCTACAGTCCTGTTCCTTTTATATACAGTGTCTACATTATTTACAGTCCTGTTCCTTTTATATACAGTGTCTACATTTATTTCTACAGTCCTGTTCCTTTTTATATACAGTGTCTACATTATTTCTACAGTCTGTTCCTTTTATATACAGTGTCTACATTATTTCTACAGTCCTGTTCCTTTTTATATACAGTGTCTACATTATTTCTACAATCCTGTTCCTTTTATATACAGTGTCTACATTATTTCTACAGTCCTGTTCCTTTTATATACAGTGTCTACATTATTTCTACAGTCCTGTTCCTTTTATATACAGTGTCTACATTATTTCTACAGTCCTGTTCCTTTATATACAGTGTCTACATTATTTCTACAGTCCTGTTCCTTTTATATACAGTGTCTACATTATTTCTACAGTCCTGTTCCTTTTATATACAGTGTCTACATTATTTCTACAGTCCTGTTCCTTTTATATACAGTGTCTACATTATTTCTACAGTCCTGTTCCTTTTATATACAGTGTCTACATTATTTCTACAGTCCTGTTCCTTTTATATACAGTGTCTACATTATTTCTACAGTCCTGTTCCTTTTATATACAGTGTCTACATTATTTCTACAATCCTGTTCCTTTTATATACAGTGTCTACATTATTTCTACAGTCCTGTTCCTTTTATATACAGTGTCTACATTATTTCTACAGTCCTGTTCCTTTTATATACAGTGTCTACATTATTTCTATTGTCCAGTTCGAAACTCAAAGACACTTGTCTTTGCATAATGCATGGTTTTCCACCACACTCTAT
>NC_068425.1:28945915-28985915 GCF_023373465.1 Oncorhynchus keta | reverse complement strand
GGAATGGGAATGAAATAGGGTTTCATGAGTTGGACTCCAGTCAAGACTGTGCTGGCAGTGACTGGTTCTGATTTGATTGATTCATGGTGACATTAGTTTGGTTGTACAGGGAGGAATTTCATTACTTTTATTGCATGGACTAAATAAGTAATACGAGCAGTACATATTGAGCAGTAACGTATGCTGCACATGAAGAGGTATTTACAGTACATACAGTATGCTCTGTTGAACACAGTGAATAAACAGACACATTTCTATCGTGGGCTCTGTTGACTTATCAAGTATGATGAATGGAACAGTTTTAGAACAGTCTCCTCTCGCTTCACTCTCTGTCCCCTATAACCACCTCTTCGATGAATCCCTGATGATTTCTGTTCATATGAGAGGACCCCATTCAACCAGGATGAAACCCTGAGAAGCAGTGTTGTTATTAGACCTCTATATCGGGATTGACAGGGGAGCCCTGTTATCCAGTTGAACTTGGTGTGCTTGTTAGGGAGACCTGACCACTACATGACCACTCTGACCGTCCCCTGACCCATGGATCGGTCATAGAGCGGAATGGGCATACAGTACCTGGTCAAGGACTTGGCCTCCATGGTCTAGTCGGACACGGCATGGTTCTTTAAAAGGACAGTAGTATTGGCACTGAATGATAACAACACGGCTGAACCAAATATCCTTTGTTATTTAGATATAGTTTCAAATATATTGAGATAAAAACAATATTTTAGTGAGCTGTTTAAAACTGTAGCAGATTCAAATTGAATAGTATAACAACGACAACTAGTCAAACATCAATAGAATTGGAATATGAGTATGAGTAACACACGTTACAGTACATACAGTAGCTACATATACAACTATTAGAGAAAAAGGAACCTGAAAGAGCCTGAAGGGTTCTTCAGCTGTCCCCATATCGAGAAGCCTTTGAAGAACCCTTTTGTTTCAGGTAGAACCCTTTGATTTCTAGGTGCAGAACCCTTTTTTGTTCCATCTAAAAACCTTCTACAGAGGATTCTACAGTACATGGATCCCCAAAATGGTTCTTCTACCTGGAACCACAGTGTTCTACCTGGAACCAAAATGGGTTCTCCTATGGAGACAGCTGAAGAACCCTTTTGTGGAACCTTTAAAACTCCCACAGTTCACCCAAACATATGTGTTTATACATGTAATATTACAGATACTTTCCATCTTCCAGAGATTAAGCATATGAGCGTGAGTTGGAGTACATATTACATATACTGAACAACAATAGAAACCCAACATGCAACAAATCTTTTCAAATGAAATAAATTCATTTAGGCCCTAATTCATGGATTCACATGACTCGGCAGGGGCGCAGCCTTGGGTGGGCCTGACAAGGCATGGGACCACTGACTTGGAAGGCAGGTCCACCCAATGGGAGCCAGGCACAGCCAATCAGAATTAGGTTTTGCCCACTAAATGAATTTATTACAGACAGAAATTCTCCACATCTGTGGCATTGTGATGTGTGACAAAACTGCACATTTCGTAGTGGCCTTTATTGTCCCCAGCACAAGGTACACCTGTGTAATGATCATGCTGTTTAATCAGCTTCTTGATATGCCACACCTGTCAGGTGGATTGAATATCTTGGCAAAGGAGAAATGCTCACTAACAGGAATATAAAACAAATTTGTTCCCAAAATTTAAGAGAAATAAGCTTTTGTGTATGTGGGAAGATTTTTTGGGATGTTTTATTTCAGCTCATGAAAATGGGACCAACACTTACATGTTGTATTTACACTTTATTCAAAAACACACAGTCCATCAGATCATGCCTACACTGTATTCCCATGTATGATCCCATATGTTCCCATTCCTACAGAGAGTGAGTGAGAGAGATAGCATGTAAAAACTCCAAACCCTGGGGTCTCTGAGTGGAACCTCCATCTCTGGTACTGGCTCTAAAAATAAACCCTGCATGGCTTTCATAATAACTGTGTCTGAATGAGAGAGTGGGACTTTCAATGCCAGCAGCAGGTTCTCTGACAAATCAGGGATGTTCATTAGGCACACTGTAGCAAAATGTTTTTAACAGAGAAATGGAAATTAGTGTTTTTTATTGGGAGTCCCTTGCTTCAGTCTGTTTACATGTGTTTGATGTCAATCATATCAAAATAAAATTGTATTGGTCACATACACATGTTTAACAGATATTATTGCGGGTGTGTAGCGAAGTCATTTCTAAACAGTCTGCACAACAATACACACCAATCTAAATTAAAGGGTGGAATTAAGAAAACATAAATATTTGGACGCCTTCTTCACCACTGTTTGTGTGGGTGGACTATTTTCAGTTTGTCAGTGACTGCTGTCCCATCGATGTGGATAGGGGGGTCCTCTGTTTGTTTCCTGTTGATGATGGTGAGAGGTTATTTCCCTGGCACCACACTCCCAGGGCCCTCACCTAGGTTGTCTCGTCATTTGCTGGCCTACTACTGATGTGCGTCTACCAAACTTGATGATTGAGTTGGAGACGTGTGTAGCCACACAGTCATGGGTGAACAGGGAGTACAGGGAGGAGGCTGAGCACGGACCCTTGTGGGGGCCCCAGTGTTGAGGATCAGCGAAGTGGAGGTGTTGTTTCCTACCTTCACCACCTGGGGCGGCTCATCAGGAAGTCCAGGACCCAGTTGCACAGGGCGGGGTTCAGACCCAGGCCCTTGAGCTTAATGATAAGCTTGGAGGGTAGTATGGTGTTGAATGCTGAGCTATAGTCAATGAACAGCATTCTTACATAGGTATTCCTCTTGTCCAGATGGGACAGGGCAGTGTACAGTGCGATGATGAACACAATCCAGATTAGTATTGGACATCATGGACGGAAGAACTCCAACATGTGCTGGATAGTCTTCCATACAGGTAGGTATTTCTGAAAGAAAATATGCTGGGGGTTGAAAACTAGATTTATTGCATGAATCAATTCTTTGTTGTTTAGGTCTATTGTTACAATCTACATAACTGATTCCATTAATGGCAGTAGTAATAGATAGGGCCATGAGAATCACTCAGTGCAGGCATTTTACATTTTTAAAGCATGAAACACACCAAGAATCTCACTGCCGATAGACTGCCGATAGGTACTTATCACAGTGGGAGGCTGTTGCTTCTCTTGTTAGAACAAAAGTGGTACCAGTAGAGACAAATCTACCGATTGTACTTGTAGAATCGCAATGCTCGTCAGTGGCCAATATCTTGACTTTGAGCCAAGCAGAGAGCACGAATCCCCACGTGGGGAGGCAAAAACAAAAATGGATAAAAGAGGACATTTTCTCAGTAGGCTGCATCCACAGATGAGCCAGTCACACTTCATATGCAATGTAGCCTTGGGTATGGTAGCTAGCTAAGTGTACAGATGCAATGCACACAACACTAAAGACTTCCTCTAAAGCTAGCTAACTACTGTAGCTAGTATTGATATTATCATTAAATCACAATGGATTAGCTAGTTAGCATGAAACAGCTGCCTTTGTTAGCTGCTGAGTTAGCTAGCTAGTTATGTCACAGATAGAACAATGAGACAGATATTTCACTGGATGTTTAAATGTGAAGCATCCGGTTGGCATTTCCACTGATCACCAAATATGTTAGTGAGAGGAAGCCCACAGAGGGACAAGATGGAGTGAGGTGGATTTTGGCCGACATTCTACCTACTCATCGATTAAACATTTGATCTCAATACAGTTTTCTGTTCCCAAAACTAGAATCTGTTCATAACAGGACTATGGACTATGTTTTGTAGACTTTAAAAAATGTGCGCCGTTTAGAAGGAGTGCAAAGGCAAATTGAGTTACCGCACTTCAGTAGGCGTCCCCTAAAAGAAATATGCAGATGCATACTAAAACGCACCAAGGGATAGTGCTAGCGCGTACTTGGCTCTGCCCACCTCCTGCCTGTTCTGCCCACTATGACCCATTGGAAACGACAAGCTGTGGTCTATCTAGTTTAGTTGTGAAAATCTTTGGCTATGCTGCGCTACCTAGTGAATATGCTAACGTTAGCTAGCTAGCTTAACATTTGACTATGGGCTGGCACTGGCAGTATGAGATTATGGAGAGGGAATCATATTGTTTCTTCGTCATCTTGCTAGATAGTTATCTAACTGTGGCCATCAGGCTTGTATCAACAAGGGCTTTTCTACAAAATAGCAACATTAGCGCAGAATACTTGGAATCTAGACCATAAGCAATACGCATGGATATGCATTGCCAAACAATGCTACTGCCACCTTCTGGTTTGGAGTATTTTAACAAGGCTGGCTGATTACTTCAAAGGTCTTTGCAGTTTGAACACAAACGTTTACAATCCTACCGGTGTGTCTGAGTTTAGAGGGGAAAGTCACAAAGGTGAGCGCATGCCCATGTGCGCACACACACACACACACACACACACACACACACACACACACACACACACACACACACACACACACACACACACACACACACACACACACACACACACACACACACACACACACACACACACACACACACACACACACACACACACACACACACACAGGTAGCCTGTCGGCAGGGTAGCCTAGTGGTTAGAGCATTGGACTATTAACCGAAAGGTTGCAAGTTCAAATCCCCAAGCTGACTTGATACAAAATCTGTCGTTCTGCCCCTGTTAACAGTTAACCCACTGTTCCTAGGCCGTCATTGAAAATAAGAGTTTGTTTTTAACTGACTTGCCAAGTAAAATAAAATTTAATTTTTTTATTAACACATCATTAGGTAAAAGGACATCAGGGCAGAGCCTCACACTTCATTGGACATAGTGTGTTTGTATGTGTGTGTTTGCGTGCATGTGTGTGTTCTCCCCCTCTACCTTCCCCTAGCACACAGGAGTACAGTAGTAAAAATAGCTCTCTCTCTCAGCCCACTGGCTGCAGTCTGAGCAGCAGCAGCTGGAAGAGGCCCTCTTCTCCCCAATCTTCCTTTCTCACTCTCCCTAGCCCTCTCTTTCCCCTCCCCAAATCTCTCTCCTTCCTATCTCCTTACTTCTCTGCTCCTTCCCTTCCCATTTCTCTCCTGCTGTCTTTCTCTCTCTCTTTCTCCTTCCCTCTCCCTCCTGCTCTCCCTCTCTCTCTCTCTCTCTCTCTCTCTCTCTCCTTCCCCTCCCTCCTGCTCTCCCCTCTCTCTCTCTCTCTCTCCTTCCCCTCCCTCCTGCTCTCTGTCTCTCTCTCTCTCTCTCTCCTTCCCCCTCCCTCCTGCTCTCCCTCTCTTATCTCTCTCTTCATTCTCCCCTTTCTCCTTCCCCCTCCCTCCTGCCTCCTCTCTATCTCTCTCTCTCCTTCCCCCTCCTCCTGCTCTGCTCTCTCTCTCTCTTCTCTCTCTTTCTCCTTCCCCCTCCCTCCTGCTCTCCCTCTCTCTCCTCTCTCATTCTCTCTCTCTCCTTCCCCTCCCTCCTGCTCTCCCTCTCTCTATCTCTCTCTCTCTCTCTCTTTCTCCTTCCCCTCCCTCCTGCTCTCCCTCTCTATCTCTCTCACTCTCTCTCTCTCTCTCTCTCTCCTTCCCCTCCTCCTGCTCTCCCTCTCTCTCTCTCTATCTCTCTCTCTCTCTCTCCTTCCCCTCCCTCCTGCTCTCCTCTCTCTATCTCTCTCACTCTCTCTCTCTTTCTCTCTGGGGAAAGTGTTTCTTCCCTACTATTTAGGCTTCCTCTCCTGCTCTCCCTCTCTATCGGAGATACATCCCTCCATCTCACGTCTCTCTCATAAATCATCTCTCCTCCCTCCCTCTGCTCTCCCTCTCTCATAAATCATCTGTCTCTCATCTCACCACGGAGATCTCCTTCCCCCCTCCCTCCTGCTCATAAATCATCTCTCTATCATTAGAGATACACTCCTCTCTAGGTCACCCCCTCCTCTGCTCTCTCCTGGCCTCTCTATCTATCATTTAGGCTACTATCGCTTCTCCTTCCCCCTCCTATCTATTGGAGATCTCCTATTCTGCAG
The DNA here is from genome assembly GCF_023373465.1 of Oncorhynchus keta. Classification (NCBI taxonomy): domain Eukaryota; kingdom Metazoa; phylum Chordata; class Actinopteri; order Salmoniformes; family Salmonidae; genus Oncorhynchus; species Oncorhynchus keta. The sequence continues at coordinate 28,979,923 of NC_068425.1, read as the reverse complement.
AGTGCACCGTCTGTTGCTCCCCGCCTTCATAAACATCTGTCTGGCCTATCATCTATCACCAGGGATCTGAGGATACACGTTCAGCTGCTCATAAATCATGTCTATCATCTAACATGGAGGGGAACCCTCAGTGCCATAAAATCATCTGTCTGGTCATTTGATACACATCTACCCTATCACCATGGAGATACATCCCATCCATCTAAGGATGCAACACTCATAAATCATCTGTCTGGCCTATCATCTATCACGGAGATACATCCCATCCATCTGAGGATACACGTCTACCCCTCAGCCCTCGCTCATAAATCATCTGTCTCTATCATCTATCACCATGGAGATACATCCCATCCATCTGAGGATACACGTCTACCCTCAGCCCTCGCTCATAAATCAGTCTATCATCTATCATAAATCCATCTGTCTAGCCCTCAGGCTCATAAATCATGGCCTATATGTATCACCATGGAGATACATCCCATCCATCTGAGGATACACGTCTACAACTCAGCCTCGCTCATAAATCATCTGTCTGGCCTATCATCTATCACCATGGAGATACATCCCATCTATCTGAGGATACACGTCTAGCCCTCAGCCCTCACTCATAAATCATCTGTCTGGCCTATCATCTATCACCATGGAGATACATCCCATCTATCTGAGGATACACGTCTAGCCCTCAGCCCTCACTCATAAATCATCTGTCTGGCCTATCATCTATCACCATGGAGATACATCCCATCCATCTGAGGATACACTCAGCCCTCAGCCTCACATAAATCATCTGTCTGGCCTATCATGTATCACCATGGAGATACATCCCATCCATCTGAGGATACACGTCTCAGGCCTCAGCCTATCATCTATCACCACCTCACTCATAAATCATAAATCATCTGTCTGGCCTATCATCTATCACCATGGAGATACATCCCATCCATCTGAGATACACCTACCCTCAGCCCGCTCATAAATCATCTGTCTGGCCTATCATCTATCACCAGGATACATACATCTGAGGATCTAGCTCCTCAGCCCTCGCTCATAAATCATCTGTCTGGCCTATCATCTATCACCATGGAGATACATCCCATCCATCTGAGGATACACGTCTAGCCCTCAGCCCATGAATCGCTCATAAAATCATCTGTCTGGCCTATCATCTATCACCATGGGAGATACATCCCATCCATCTGAGGATACACGTCTACCCCTCAGCCCTCACTCATAAATCATCTGTCTGGCCTATCATCTATCACCACGGAGATACATCCCATCCATCTGAGGATACACATCTACCCTCAGCCCTCGCTCATAAATCATCTGTCTGGCCTATCATCTATCACCACGGAGATACATCCCATCCATCTGAGGATACACGTCTACCCCTCAGCCCCCTCAGCCTCGCTCTACCACGGGATACAATCCATCTACAGTACCCCTGGCCTATCAATCATCACCACGGAGATACATCCCATCCATCTGAGGATACACGTCTACCCCTCAGCCCTCTGCTCATATCTATAAGATACATCCCATCATCTGAGGATACACGTCTCTGGCCTATCATCTATCACCACGGAGATACATCCCATCCATCTGAGGATACACGTCTACCCTCAGCCCTCGCTCATAAATCATCTGTCTGGCGTATCATCTATCACCATGGAGATACATCCCATCCATCTGAGGATACACGTCTACCCCTCAGCCCTCGCTCATAAATCAACAGACGGGTGAAAAAAAGTCTGAATTTTTTTATCCCCTTTCCTTCCCTCCCTTCGCCCTGCCTCTACCAATCGCTGATTGTTTTTAAACGGATCTAAGTAAAAACGTGAGGACGGTCCCAATAGTGATGGAGTTGTTTGGAAGAATGATAAAGGGATAAGTGATAGAGGAGTGACAGATGTGTGCCACTGACCCTTCTTCAAAGGGAAGCTGACCCTACCCCTCCCTCCTCTACTTTCAGAGATCACATCACTCTCTTATGTGTAAATCAGGCTCATGTCAATAACACTATCTAGATCCCAGTAAGTGTTTGAAGGAGAGATGAAAGAGACAGTCTGAATGCCACACTTGCTGTAAAGGAAAAGGGCAGGAGAGGAGGGATGGCAGGATGAGGAAGGTGATTTGTGAGAATAGTTGCCATGGTGACTCTGACATCACTGAAGGCGTAGGCTTGAGTGCTCACTCAATGGGAGTTTTGTTTGTGTTGAAGGCAAAACAGACACTCTAGAGGAGAGAGAGAGAGAGGAGAGAGAGAGAGAGAGAGAGAGAGAGAGAGAGAGAGAGAGAGAGAGAGAGAGAGAGAGAGAGAGAGAGAGAGAGAGAGAGAGAGAGAGAGAGAGATAGCTTCATTTATTTTTTTAACCAGGTAGGCCAGTTCTCATTTTCAAAAATTCTGGGACACTGTAAAGTCCATGGAGAACAAGAGCACCTCCTCCCAGCTGCCCACTGCACTGAGGTTAGGTAACACGGTCACCACTGATAAATCCATGATAATCGAAAACTTCAACAAGCATTTTCAACGGCTGGCTATGCCTTCCTCCTGGCTACTCCAACCTCGGCCAACAGCTCTGCCCCCCCACAGCTACTCGCCCAAGCCTCCCCAGCTTCTCCTTTACCCAAATCCAGATAACAGATGTTCTGAAAGAGCTGCAAAACCTGGACCCGTACAAATCAACTGGTCTTGACAATCTGGACCCTCTATTTCTGAAACTATCCGCCGCCATTGTCGCAACCCCTATTACCAGCCTGTTCAACCTCTCTTTCATATCGTCTGAAAGATGCCGCAGTCATCCCCCTCTTCAAAGGGGGTGACACCCTGGACCCAAACTGTTACAGACCTATATCCAACCTGCCCTGCCTATCTAAGGTCCATGAAAGCCTAGTCAACAAACAGATCACTGACCATCTCGAATCCCACCGTACCTTCTCCGCTGTGCAATCTGGTTTCCAAGCCGGTCACGGGTGCACCTCAGCCAAGCACAAGGTACTAAACGATATCATAACCTCCATCGATAAAAGACAGTACTGTGCAGCCGTCTTCATCGACCTGGCCAAGGCATTCGACTCTGTCAATCACCATATTCTTATCGGCAGACTCAGTAGCCTCAGTTTTTCTAATGACTGCCTTGCCTGGTTCACCAATTACTTTGCAGACAGAGTTCAGTGTGTCAATTCGGAGGGCATGTTGTCCGGTCCTCTGGCAGTATCTATGGGGGTGCCACAGGGTTCAATTCTCGGGCCGACTCTTTTCTCTGTATATATCAATGATGTTGCTCTTGCTCTTGCTGCGGCCGATTCCCTGATCCACCTCTACGCAGACGACACTATTCTGTATACTTCTGGCCCTTCCTTGGACACTGTGCTATCTAACCTCCAAACGAGCTTCAATGCCATTCAACACTCCTTCCGTGGCCTCCAACTGCTCTTAAACGCTAGTAAAACCAAATGCATGCTTTTCAACTGTTCACTGCTTGCACCCGCACGCCCGACTAGCATCACCACCCTGGATGGTTCCGACCTAGAATATGTGGACATCTATAAATACCTAAGTGTCTGGCTAGACTGTAAACTCTCCTTCCAGACTCATATCAGACATCTCCAATATAAAATCAAATCTAGAGTCGGCTCCTATTCCGCAACAAAGCCTCCTTTCACTCACGTCGCCAAACTTACCCGAGTAAAACTGACTATCCTACCGATCCTCGACTTCGGCGATGTCATCTACAAAATAGCTTCCAATACTCTACTCAGCAAACTGAATGCAGGTTATCACAGAACCACCTCCTGTCTCAGCCTCCAGTATTTATGCTGCAGTAGTTTATGTGTCGGGGGGCTAGGGTCAGTTTGTTATATCTGGAGTACTTCTCCTGTCCTATTCGGTGTCCTGTGTGAATCTAAGTGTGCGTTCTCTAATTCTCTCCTTCTATCTTTCTTTCTCTCTCTCTGAGGACCTGAGCCCTAGGACCATGCACCAGGACTACCTGACATGATGACTCCTTGCTGTCCCCAGTCCACCTGGCCGTGCTGCTGCTCCAGTTTCAACTGTTCTGCCTTATTATTATTCGACCATGCTGGTCATTTATGAACATTTGAACATCTTGGCCATGTTCTGTTATAATCTCCACCCGGCACAGCCAGAAGAGGACTGGCCACCCCACATAGCCTCGTTCCTCTCTAGGTTTCTTCCTAGGTTTTGGCCTTTCTAGGTAGTTGTTTCTAGCCACCGTGCTTCTACACCTGCATTGCTTGCTGTTTGGGGTTTTACGCTGGGCTTCTGTACAGCACTTTGAGATATCAGCTGATGTACGAAGGGCTATATAAATACATTTTATTTTATTTTATTTTATTTGATATTCGTCGCCAGACCCACTGGCTCCAGGTCATCTACAAGTCCATGCTAGGTAAAGCTCCGCCTTATCTCAGTTCACTGGTCACGATGGCAACACCCACCCGTAGCACGCGCTCCAGCAGGTGTATCTCACTGATCATCCCTAAAGCCAACACCTCATTTGGCCGCCTTTCCTTCCAGTTCTCTGCTGCCTGTGACTGGAACGAATTGAAAAAATCGCTGAAGTTGGAGACTTTTATCTCCCTCAACAACTTTAAACATCTGCTATCTGAGCAGCTAACTGATCGCTGCAGCTGTACATAGTCCATCGGTAAATAGCCCTTCCAATTTATCTACCTCATCCCCATACTGTTTTTATTTATTTACTTTTCTGCTCTTTTGCACACCGGTATCTCTACCTGTACATGACCATCTGATCATTTATCACTCCAGTGTTAATCTTCTAAATTGTAATTATTCGCCTACTTCCTCATGCCTTTTGCACACAATGAATATAGACTCTTTTTTTTCTACTGTGTTATTGACTTGTTTATTGTTTACTCCATGTGTAACTCTGTGTTGTTGTCTGTGTCACTCTGATATGCTTTATCTTGGCCAGGTCGCAGTTGTAAATGAGAACTTGTTCTCAACTTGCCTACCTGGTTAAATAAAGGTGAAAAAAAAATATTAAATAAACACTCACACTTACACACACACACGGTACACTGACAAGCCCCACAGCTGGACACAGTCATAGCCCGTAACAATAGCTGCAGTGATGTAACTCAAAGGACTCTTTTAATTTCCCCTCTTTCTCAACAATACAGAAATTGCAGCCATTGAATTGTCTCTGCAGGGAACCTGGGAGATGTAGTTTGATGTAGTTTTTGTGTCTCTGACTTGCAGGGGGTTGACTTTTTTTGTTTGAGTGTTTTGTGTCCCGTTGGTTTGGATTTAAAATGAATACATCTTCAAGTAGAGTGTTTGCTCCAAGTATAACATCTGTTCGTCCATTTATTGGAATACACAACCTGAGCTTCATCCCCAATCTGAGGACAACAGTGAATTAATCTACACTCACCAAATGAAAACTATTTTTGTCACCTTTAGGCACCTTTCTCTGTTTGTTACACCCTCGTCATAGAATACTGTCGCACTATTATATCACATGCTACAGATGTAGGATTTTAATTTGAGCCAGTTTGCTACAGCAGGAGAATAATCCTGCAGCAACAGGAAATGTGAATTATTAATTTAAAAAAAATTGTAGAGGTTGCTACATTTTTCATAAAGGAAATTACAGACTTCAGAAGACAAATATAGTACAAGTTTTAATTTCCTGCATTGCAGGAGGATCAAATTAAGATCCAACATCTGTATAACAACTGCTTGCCTAAACATTGGTTCCCTAACTGCACTTAACAAAAGGTCATAACCTTGTTCTCTTTTCCTCCCTCTTTATTGATTTCCCCCGTATCTCTTTCTCATCCCACCAGTTGTTGCCTAATGCCTGTAGATACCACCAGCAGCACCAATGGGTCAAACTAAGACGTGTTCGTGTCACGTGGATTTGCGGTCCTCTCGGATGGAGACACTAGTGTCCCAGTGACACGGATAACACGGGCAGTAAGATGACACCATATGCGTGTCACTGGGGATCAAGGGTCAGATGTATGGAAACACTGTGTCATACCAGAGCAAGGTCGTGTTCATGTGGCACTAAACAGAAGAAAAAGGAATGAAACCGCTTTTCTCCGGTGTGTCCTATCTTGTGACAGTGTTTAGTTGTGGGCTTTCTTTAGCTGCTGCTGAGAAGATTAAGGGAGGGATGGAGGAGGGGGAGGGAGGGAGGACGGGGGTGTCGGGTCATGTGATTTGCTGGGATACCTTTGGGGGTGACTTTGGAACATCCCAGACTATATGTGGTAAACAAGAGTGTTTGATTGATTGAGTTCCACTTATCGACAATGACTGAAATTCGCAGTCAATCAATACTTAGAGCTTGTTGAAATCTTGATATAGTTTTAACAATCAAGCTGGACATATTTGTGTTGTGTTTGTGTGTTGTGTGTGTTGTGTGTGTGTATGACTAGGATACAAGCTATCAGTCTTTCAGCAAAGAATATACCACTGAGAGAGAGTACCACTTAGTCTGCTATTTCAGACTGCCATTTGAGAGAGAGAGAGTACTACTTAGTCTGCTATTTTAGACAGCTAGAGAGAGAGAGAGAGAGAGAGAGAGAGAGAGAGAGAGAGAGAGAGAGAGAGAGAGAGAGAGAGAGAGAGAGAGAGAGAGAGATATTACTTTGAATTCTTCCTATTTGCCAGATCCCTCCCACTGTTTCATTTATTACCTGGTTTTGCTATTCTTATTCATAACCAGTTCAGATGCCATCTGATAATGTCTCACCTAATGGTTCCATGAGGCAGAAGCTGAATGAATGAAGGGAGGAATGTGATGTACCCATTTGACTATGCATCACCTTACCTGCCGTGATCAGGTATTGTATCTGTTTCCAAAACAGGCAGAATTATTATTATGGCACGACTTTCCCTGCTGGAGTCACATGGTCATTGTTGGCATGTGTGTGTGTGTGTGTGTGTGTGTGTGTGTGTGTGTGTGTGTGTGTGTGTGTGTGTGTGTGTGTGTGTGTGTGTGTGTGTGTGTGTGTGTGTGTGTGTGTGTGGCATTGGCTGATGAGGCCGTGAGGGATTTAACATAGACCCTTGACACTTTCTCTGAGTGCTAATCTGAGGAGAGGAAGAGGCTGGAAGGTGCTGCACACACACACACACACACACACACACACACACACACACACACACACACACACACACACACACACACACACACACACACACACACACACACACACACACACACACACACACACACACACACACACACACAAGGGAAAGGCAGGTTATGAAATGTCAATGTGTCAGCTCCAACGTGATAGCCCATGGGGCAAAGTGTGTCTGGACACAAAAGCTTGTGTAAACAAAAGTTCCTTAGGAATTAAATGTCCCACACATAGAGCTACATACCACATACATAGAGCTACATACCACATACATAGAGCTACATACCACACACACAAAGCTACATACCACATACATAGAGCTACATACCACATACATCAATCTACATACCACATATATAGCACTACATACCACATACATAGAGCTACATACCACACACACAGAGCTACATACCACACACACAGAGCTACATACCACATATATAGAGCTACATACCACAAACACAGAGCTACATACCACATACAAAGAGCTACATATCACATACAAATAGCTACATACCACATACACAAAGCTACATACCATATACACACAGAGTTACATACCACATACATAGAGCTACATACCGCATATCTACATACAACACAGCTACACAACACTTACATGGAGCTAAATACAATAATATTAGTGTTATGAGTTTTTATTTGAACTAAGAAATACCTGTTGCATTCATTCAAGTCAAACCCCACACTGTAGCTATAAAGGTACTGCAAAGAAATACTGCACATTTCGTCTGACAAGGTGAACGATGTGAAATCCTGGAGGAAGGAGAGAAGTGATGTGTCATGGCCGACCTGACTCAAGTCCAGTTCAGCTCGTTTCGGGGTGAGGGTTAGAGAGAGAGAGAGAGAGAGAGAGAGAGAGAGAGAGAGAGAGAGAGAGAGAGAGAGAGAGAGAGAGAGAGAGAGAGAGAGAGAGAGAGAGAGAGAGAGAGAGAGAGAGAGTGCCAGATGACATCACTGAAACCAGACGCCAGACTGTTCTGATTCTTATCTCCAGGGCAATATAACACCAGCACTGCCAAGAGGAATGGAAAAGGAAAAGGGACATCCAGCTGAAGTTACCAAACGGTTAGTCATTGTCAGTGACATTATGTGCAAAGTGGAGCAAGAGACCAGCTGTGTCATATGTTATGATAAGGTTGAGATAGGTATTATACAGTTGGACTAGATTATCAAAACCTTCTTATACACACAATGTGAAAATGTGTCTCAATGGAGACATGATACACATCAGATTTAATCGGTATGGTGGGCAAAGAAAAAAACCTGCAGATAAGATATTACATTCTCTCAGTATCTCAATATCTCAGTAGTTTGGTATTATGAAACAAATGTTCTTTGCCTTTGTCATCTTCTGTGACTAATACAGCAAAACAGCACTCTTCAGAAGTCTCGTTGGCAAAGACACAAAATACTGCATGGACACATACTAGTGGATGAAAACAACCTAACATCAATACATAAAATGCCTTCTAAACCCATTGTATGTAGAATTGGAATAGAAATTAGCTCTTTGAAGCCATATAACAATCCATAATTTAATAATGCCGGTTGCCTATAAAATGCTGATGGAATTTGAGAGGGAGAGGAAAGCCTGGCTGGATTTGTTAAGCTCCTCTCTCTGTGGGTGTCTTGTTAGTCCCAATGTAAAACCTTGTCTAAATCACAGTTGTTTACCAGATGGAGGGGGTTTACATCAGATTTACACCGGTGTAACAATTCTGACATCACAAACCAATGTAATGTAAATTTGGTTCTGTCCTTTTCTAGGTACATTGATAAGACTAAGTATTGGAATATTGATTGTAGTAGAAATAGAATAGCTGCAGGATCAAGTGTTATAACCTTGTCACAAGGGATGCTAGAGAGTAGAGTAGTCACAACACTAGAACGTCCCAAACGAATATTAGCAGTTTATGAAGCAGTCTTCAAACCTCACACAGTCTCCTTTAGAGGTAGATGACATAGATGTGGGTGCTTAACCGCTCCATCTACAGTACATGGATTAGAACACACACACTTTGTATTTTCCTCTCCTGGCTGTGATTACATTGTGAGGCGGGGTGAGTGATGTGTGTGTGTATGGATGAGGTAGACTATCAGATTCACTGGGTGTCCATGTATTATTCCATTACCATGAATACTAAGCAGCTTCATCCCAGAACCACAGCCAAACAGGTGTTCATCCTCCTCTTCTCCCATCCTTCTCCTGTCCCCGTTGTCTTCTCCCATCCTTCTCCTGTCCCCGTTGTCTTCTCCCATCCTTCTCCTGTCCCCGTTGTCTTCTCCCATCCTTCTCCTGTCCCCGTTGTCTTCTCCCATCCTTCTCCTGTCCCCGTTGTCTTCTCCCATCCTTCTCCTGTCCCCGTTGTCTTCTCCCATCCTTCTCCTGTCCCCGTTGTCTTCTCCCATCCTTCTCCTGTCCCCGTTGTCTTCTCCCATCCTTCTCCTGTCCCCGTTGTCTTCTCCCATCCTTCTCCTGTCCCCGTTGTCTTCTCCCATCCTTCTCCTGTCCCCGTTGTCTTCTCCCATCCTTCTCCTGTCCCCGTTGTCTTCTCCCATCCTTCTCCTGTCCCCGTTGTCTTCTCCCATCCTTCTCCTGTCCCCGTTGTCTTCTCCCATCCTTCTCCTGTCCCCGTTGTCTTCTCCCATCCTTCTCCTGTCCCCGTTGTCTTCTCCCATCCTTCTCCTGTCCCCGTTGTCTTCTCCCATCCTTCTCCTGTCCCCGCCGTCTTCTCCCATCCTTCTCCTGTCCCCGTTGTCTTCTCCCATCCTTCTCCTGTCCCCGTTGTCTTCTCCCATCCTTCTCCTGTCCCCGTTGTCTTCTCCCATCCTTCTCCTGTCCCCGTTGTCTTCTCCCATCCTTCTCCTGTCCCCGTTGTCTTCTCCCATCCTTCTCCTGTCCCCGTTGTCTTCTCCCATCCTTCTCCTGTCCCCGTTGTCTTCTCCCATCCTTCTCCTGTCTCCCAGGTCATTTTGAATGGGTAATATGATATGCACATTAAAATTCACACTGACTTTGATAAGTAGTCTCTCTGTTGATGCGTCTTCTTTCCTTGGTGTACTTCATGGTCTGTTTGGTCTACTCTGCTATTTCACTGAAATGAGACAGATAACAGAGTTGTACCCCCCCATCCCTCCTCTCAGTCTCAGACTCTCTCTCACTCAGTCTCTCTCCCTCCTCACATTCCCCTAGTCTCAGACTACTCTCTCCTCATCCACAGTCTCAGACTACTCTCCCATCCCTCCTCTCCCATAGTCTCTCTCTCATCCCTCCTCACTCAGTCTCAGACTACTCTCTCCACAGTCTGACTACTCTCATCTCTCTAGTCTCTGTACCCCCATCCCTCTCACATCCACAGTCTCAGACTACTGTCTCTCATCTCTCTCTCTCTCTCAGTCTCAGACTCTCTCTCTCTCTCTCTCTACTGTACCCCCATCCCTCCCCAGTCTCCTACTGCTCTCAGGTTACTGTAACCCAATCCCTCCTCACATTCCCCAGTTTCAGACTACTGTATCCCCCCCTACCCCCCTACATCCACAGTCTCAGACTCAGACTACTGTATCCCCCCCCCCTCCCTTCCAACATCCCCAGTCTCAGACTACTGTACCCCATCCCTCCTCACATCCAATAGTCTCAGACTACTGTACCCCATCCCTCCTCACAACCCCTAGTCTCAGACTACTGTACCCCCATCCCTCCTCACATCCACAGTCTCAGACTACTGTACCCATCCCTCCTCACATCCCATAGTCTCAGACTACTGTACCCATCCCTCCTCACATTCCCCAGTCTCAGACTACTGTACCCCATCCCTCCTCACATCCAATAGTCTCAGACTACTGTACCCATCCCTCCTCACATCCACAGTCTCAGACTACTGTACCCATCCCTCCTCACATCCCCCAGTCTCAGACTACTGTACCCCCATCCCTCCTCACATCCACAGTCTCAGACTACTGTACCCCCATCCCTCCTCACATCCCCAGTCTCAGACTACTGTACCCCATCCCTCCTCACATCCCATAGTCTCAGACTACTGTACCCATCCCTCCTCACATTCCCCAGTCTCAGAATACTGTACCCCCATCCCTCCTCACATTCCTGTCTCAGAATACTGTACCCCATCCCTCCTCACATCCACAGTCTCAGACTACTGTACCCATCCCTCCTCACATTCCCCAGTCTCAGAATACTGTACCCCATCCCCCCTCACACCACAGTCTCAGACTACTGTACACCCCATCCCTCCTCACATCCACAGTCTCAGACTACTGTACCTCCCATCCCTCCTCACATTCCCCGGTCTCAGACTACTGTACCCCCCATCCTTCCTCACATTCCCCTAGTCTCAGACTACTGTACCCATCCCTCCTCACATCCACAGTCTCAGACTACCGTACCCATCCCTCCTCACATTCCCCATAGTCAGACTACTGTACCCCATCCCCCCTCACACCACAGTCTCAGAATACTGTACCCATCCCTCCTCACATTCCCCAGTCTCAGAATACTGTACCCCATCCCTCCTCACATTCCCCAGTCTCAGAATACTGTACCCATCCCTCCTCACATCCACAGTCTCAGACTACCGTACCCCATCCCTCCTCCCCATTCACATTCCCCATAGTCAGACTACTGTACCCCCCACCCCCTCATCCTCCATCCCCTGCTTTCTTCTCCTGCTCCACATACAGGAAGAAAAGAATAGCAGTGACTTTAGGTCAGAACCTAAGGGGACTAGTGGGTAACTTCATCCTACTCGTCTCTTCTTACTCAGGACATTGCTTCAGTTTGAGGATGCTATGGAGGAGACTGTCATGTCATTAGATAGTGGCAACTTACAGTGTCTTCTATATTAGCAAAGCTGCTAGTCTGACTTACTGTAACTATTAGAAATGGGACGCAATCTTCATTAAGTTAATTTAATAGCTAGTAAGGGTTTATGCAGAGTTTAAAAACAACAGCTTAATTTTGAAACGAGACACGATTTCTAACATCTGACATAAAAAAGCTGTCTAACTATTTGCAATTCCGCAACATCTATAAAGCTAAGACGTGATCCAGCTACAGATGTAGAAAATGATCAGAAAGAAAATGTTGAGTTCCAATAAATAATGTGACATCATAAATCTTCACCACTTGAAAAGGTGACAGTATATCACATGAATAATAGAGAGATCATTAAATGTGTCAGGAGGATAGAAAAATAGCCCTGATTCATTTCACTACCAGGTAAGCAGTACATGATAAATACAGTGGCCCACCTCCTCAAACACTTTCTTTAATCACAAAAGTAATCAATCTATCTTTTTTTCACATAAATATATGACTTCATCTGAAAATGTACCATCCACTTTATTATTAGCTATAGGAACATCACATTTACAAAATTCGGAATATCTCTCCCCCCCACCCACCCCACCCACCCATGTACACAACACAGTGAGCTTCTCAAACGGAATGTCTTGCTCTATTTCTTTTGAAAACATACTCTTTAATCTCATTATGTTCTGTCATATGATGAAGGTTTGTATCCTCAACAAGGTTCAACTACAAGTATTTGATGACATGCCTGCCATTGAAAAGGAAAACAGAATAAAAAGTATTCAGATATCACATGGTTGGTGTGGTGTCATTCATTACTGTAAACAGTTCTGAGAGTATTCACCATATCTAACCTAATTCTAGGAAACCTAGCTGTGGCTAAACTTGCCCTATTTTTCACTTCTTGATCAAAAAGCTATTTGGATGCAGACGTCTTTCATCTGTCATTAGTCGGGTGATGCTGTTAGGACTAAAACTGATCTGTCATTAGTCGGGTGATGCTGTTAGGACTAAAACTGATCTGTCATTAGTCGGGTGATGCTGTTAGGACTAAAACTGATCTGTCATTAGTCGGGTGATGCTGTTAGGACTAAAACTGATATGTCATTAGTCGGGTGATGCTGTTAGGACTAAAACTGATCTGTCATTAGTCGGGTGATGCTGTTAGGACTAAAACTGATCTGTCATTAGTCGGGTGATGCTGTTAGGACTAAAACTGATCTGTCATTAGTCGGGTGATGCTGTTAGGACTAAAACTGATCTGTCATTAGTCGGGTGATGCTGTTAGGACTAAAACTGATCTGTCATTAGTCGGGTGATGCTGTTAGGACTAAAACTGATCTGTCATTAGTCGGGTGATGCTGTTAGGACTAAAACTGATCTGTCATTAGTCGGGTGATGCTGTTAGGACTAAAACTGATCTGTCATTAGTTGGGTGATGCTGTTAGGACTAAAACTGATATGTCATTAGTCGGGTGATGCTGTTAGGACTAAAACTGATCTGTCATTAGTCGGGTGATGCTGTTAGGGATAAAACTGATCTGTCATTAGTCGGGTGATGCTGTTAGGACTCAAACTGATCTGTCATTAGTCGGGTGATGCTGTTAGGACTAAAAATGATCTGTCATTAGTCGGGTGATGCTGTTAGGACTAAAACTGATCTGTCATTGGTTGGGTGATGCTGTTAGGACTAAAACTGATCTGTCATTAGTCGGGTGATGCTGTTAGGAATAAAACTGATCTGTCATTGTCACATCATTAGTTAATTATCTAGGATCCTGATCTGTCATTAGTCGGGTGATGCTGTTAGGACTCAAACTGATCTGTCATTAGTCGGGTGATGCTGTTAGGACTAAAACTGATCTGTCATTATTCGGGTGATGCTGTTAGGGACTAAAACTGATCTGTCATTAGTCGGGTGATGCTGTTAGGACTAAAACTGATCTGTCATTAGTCGGAGTGATGCTGTTAGAGACTAAAACTGATCTGTCATTAGTCGGGTGATGCTGTTAGGACTAAAACTGATATGTCATTAGTCGGGTGATGCTGTTAGGACTAAAACTGATCTGTCATTAGTCGGGTGATGCTGTTAGGACTAAAACTGATCTAGGTCATTAGTTAGACTAAAACGTGATGCTGTTAGGACTAAAACTGATCTGTCATTAGTCGGGTGATGCTGTTAGGACTAAAACTGATCTGTCATTAGTCGGTTGATGCTGTTAGGACTAAAACTGATCTGTCATTAGTCAGCATTGATGCTGTTAGGACTAAAACTGATCTGTCATTATTTGGTGATGCTGTTAGGACTAAAACTGATCTGTCATTATTCCTCCGGGTGATGCTGTTAGGACTAAAACTGATCTGTCATTAGTTGCAGAGTGATGCTGTTAGGACTAAAACTGATATGTCAAAAACGGGTGATGCTGTTAGGACTAAAACTGATCTGTCATTAGTCGGGCCCTAGAAAATCCTTGCTGTGATGCTGACATTAAATCGAAATTCAGCAATATTCAAAAATGTATAAAACTGATCTGTCATTTGTCAGCTGGTTATTGACAGCTGTTAGGATTCAAAACATTGATCTGTCAACGTCGGGTGATGCTGTTAGGAAAAAATGATCTGTCATTAGTCGGGTGATGCTGTTAGGACTAAAACTGATCTGTCATTAGTCGGGTGATGCTGTTAGGACTAAAACTGATCTGTCATTAGTCGGGTGATGCTGTTAGGAATAAAACTGATCTGTCATTAGTCGGGTGATGCTGTTAGGACTCAAACTGATCTGTCATTAGTCGGGTGATGCTGTTAGGACTCAAACTGATCTGTCATTAGTCGGGTGATGCTGTTAGGACTAAAACTGATCTGTCATTAGTCGGGTGATGCTGTTAGGACTAAAACTGATCTGTCATTAGTCGGGTGATGCTGTTAGGACTAAAACTGATCTGTCATTAGTTTGATGCTGTTAGGACTAAAACTGATCTGTCATTAGTCGGGTGATGCTGTTAGGACTAAAACTGATCTGTCATTTGTCGGGTGATGCTGTTAGGAAAAACTGATCTGTCATTAATTGGGTGATGCTGTTAGGATTAAAACTGATCTGTCATTAGTCGGGTGATGTTGTTAGGACTAAAACTGATCTTTCATTAGTCGGGTGATGCTGTTAGGACTAAAACTGATCTGTCATCAATTGATTAATTGTCCTGGCCTGTCTGTAGTAGTCAGTGAGTCCGTGTGTTATTACTAGAACTGTAGACCCAGCTGATGCAGATGTTATGTATTCACACATCAGGAGTGTTTGTTGTGTTCTGTGAGCAGTGTGTGCATGTTTTTAGAAGTGTGTGTAAGGCCAACAGAAGCTATGACGCATAGGAATAGGGGTAGTGACGTGTGTGTGTGTAAGCCTGTGCATGAGCAATTTTGTGTGTGTGTGTGTGTGTGTGTGTGTGTGTGTGTGTGTGTGTGTGTGTGTGTGTGTGTGTGTGTGTGTGTGTGTGTGTGTGTGTGTGTGTGTGTGTGTGTGTGTGTGAAGTGTGTGTGAAGTGTTAGCTCTACCTGAAAGGCAACACATGCTTTGATTGCTTACTCTGTGTACCCTTTCAAGGTCAGAGGGAAAGAGATATAATTACATATACTTCTCCATTGGGTTATTGCATGAATGCCAGATGCCTAAAAATGCAGTAGATGAGGAATTCATTCAGGATGTAATCAGAGCTATGGCAGATGAGAAGAGCTCTTAACTAAAACCTACGGTAAGATACTGTAGATATAAGAGCTATTTTGTAGCTCCCACTTCTGTCACAAGAAAATCAATAGGAAGGTGACCTGCATTGTTTTTGGTTGAAACTGGGCCATGATCCGTATGTGCATTTCAGCAAGCCTTCTTTAGATTTACAGATAGGGAATGTGTCTATGTTGACTGTGTCCCAGTCAGTGCTCCGCTGTCTGTGGATGATTTATCGAAGAGGCCAAGTCATTTATTTCATTTTTTAACCTTTATTTAAGTTAAGTTAGTTAAGAACAAATTGTTATTTTCAATGACGGCCTAGGAACAGTGTGTTAACTGCCTTGTTCAGGGGCAGAACGACAGATTTTTCCCTTGTCAGCTCAGGGATTCAATCTTGCAACCTTTCAGTTACAAGTCTAAAACTCTGTTATAAAGGCAGCCAATTAAGTTCTGCTGGTGCTGCTGCTGTCGTGGAAACTGATAACATAACCTTGGCGTTTGCATGTTCTGTATCATGTAAGTCCTTGTAAGTGTGTGTATTTTAAGAGAGAGGAAGAAAGGCAGAGAGAGAGTGTGTGTGTGTAACAGTATAACTTTAGACCGTCCCCTCGCCCATACCCGGGCGCGAACCAGGGACCCTCTGCACATCAACAACAGTCACCCACGAAGCATCGTTACCCCGTTACCCATCGCTCCACAAAAGCCACGCCCCTTGCAGAGCAAGGGGAACTACTACTTCAAGGTCTCAGAGCAAGTGACGTCACCGATTGAAACACTATTTAGCGCGCACCACCGCTAACTAAGCTAGTGTTTCACATCCGTTACATGTGCATGTGTGTGGTTCTGACTATGCACGTGCTTGAGCCTGACTGCAGACTTGTGATGTGTTCTATTTAATGAGTAACCAAACATAGTGACAGCCTGTTCAAGAGGTGAGAGAAGGAAATAGTTTTTTCTCAGTGACACAGTAAAATATCAGGGTTACCCATTTTAAAAGTAACCTTTATTTAACTTTGAAGTAACTCAGTCATAAAAGTCCAGTTGTCTACCTTTATTTTATAAAATACCCTTGGCAATTAGTGGCCCTGGTGCCAGCCCTGATACTGTATATGTCACGCCCTGACCATAGAGAGCCCTCTGAATTCTCTATTGTGGTTTAGGTCAGGGTGTGACTAGGGGGTTTATCTAGTATTCGATTTTCTATGTTGGTGGTTTGTATGGTTCCCAATTAGAGGCAGCTGTTTATCGTTACCTCTAATTGGGGATCATATTTAGGTAGCCTTTTTTCCCACCTGCCTTTGTGGGATATTGTTTGTGTTAGTGTGTTGAGCACTACGACTTCACGTTCATTGTATGTTAATTGTTTTCTTAGTTTCACTTTACTAAAATATGTGGAACTCAAATCACGCTGCGCCTTGGTCCGCAATTCATGACAATCGTGACAGTATATTACCATTCATCTCATTCATATCTACAGTACCATACAATACAAACAGCTACTCTGTTTATTATCTATGCACAGTCACTTTACCCCTACCTACATGTACATATTACCTCAATCACCTTAACTACCTTGTACCCCTGCACATTGACTCGGTACTGGTACTCCTTGTATATAGCCTCCTTATTGTTTTTTTACTGTGTACTATTTTCCTTTTATTTGTGCTAATTTTCTTTTGAACTTTGCGTTGTTGGTTAAGGGCTTGTAAGTAAGTAAGCATTTCACAGTAAAGTCTGCACCTGTTGTATTCGGTGCTGTAACAAATACAATATATACAATATATACAATGCATTCAAAAAGTATTCAGACCTCTTACCTTTTCCCACATTTTGTTACGTGCCAGCCTTGTTCTAAAACTGATTAAATAAAAAAATGTCCTCATCAATCTACACACAACACCCCATAATGAAAAAGCAAAAACAGGTTTTTAGAATATTTGGTCATTTATTATTAAGAAAAAACAGAAATACCTTATTTACATAAGTATTCAGACCCTTTGCTATGAGACTTGAAATATAGCTCAGGTTCATGCTGTTTCCATTGATCATCCATTGAGACCACCTGTGGTAAATTCAATTGATTGGGCATGATTTGCTAAGGTCCCACAGTTGACAGTGCATATCATAGCAAAAACCAAGCCATGAGGTTGAAGGAATTGTCCGTAGAGCTCCGAGACAGGATTGTATCACGACACAGATATAGGGAAGGGTACCAAAACATTTAGGCAGTATTGAAGGTCCCCAAGAACACAGTGGCCATCAATCTTAAATGGAAGATGTTTGGAACCACCAAGACTCTTCCTAGAGTTGGCCACAGGCCCAAACTGAGCAATTAGGGGAGAAGGGCCTTGTTCAGGGAGGTGACCAAAAACCTGATGGTCACTCTGACAGAGCTCCAGAGTTCCTCTGTGGAGATGGGAGAACCTTCCAGAAGGACAACCATCTCTACAGCACTTCACCAATCAGGCCTTTATGGTAGAGAGGCCAGACGGAAGCCACTCCTTAGTATAAGGCACATGACAACCCGCTTGGAGTTTGCCAAAAGGAACCTAAAGGAATCTCAGACCATGAGAAACAAGAACAACTCAGCCAGGGTCAATCCATCTAACATGTCAACTCAGGGAAAGTGCTTTATTGGACACATTGAATTAAACTGTGTGTGTGTGTGTGGGGACGTGTTTAACTATTCTTGTGGGGACCATAACTAAACTGTGTGTGTGTGTGTGTGTGTGTGTGTGTGTGTGTGTGTGTGTGTGTGTGTGTGTGTGTGTGTGTGTGTGTGTGTGTGTGTGTGTGTGTGTGTGTGTGTGCGTGCGTGCGTGCGCGTGCGTGCGTGCGTGCGTGCGTGAGCGCGCGTGTGTGTGTGTGATCCCACTGTCCTTGATGTGCTCCATAGCTATGCCTGTCACAGCTTAATGTTGTCCTTTAGTTTTTCCTGCTACAGTAAAAAATGATGTTTCTGTTGCGCTGGTGGTGTGAGAATAGCAACATCAGAGACCATTAAATCGTCACAGACCCAGTCACGTCGTCACACTCCTAACCCCTCCCCCCCACACTCCCAGCCGGCTGTGACGTGACAGACAGGGAGTCAGGGAGGACAGCGGTGGGCTACAGTACAACTGCCATACAACACTCTGTTTATTAACTTTTTTTTTTAACTATGCAAGTCAATTATAGGAAGCACTACTACAGCCTAACCAAGAGGCAAAACACAGCAACACTATAAAAACAATGCATCACATTGTAACACTCCTGCTAGGGACCTACACAGCAGAGGAGGCTGGAGGGAGGAGCTATAGGAGGGCGAGCTCATTGTAATGGCTGGAATGGAATAAATGGAATGGTATCAAATACATCAATCATATGGACACCACGTGTTGGATCCGCTCCATTCCAGCCATTACAATGAGCTCCTCCCACCAGCCTCCTCTGATACACAGTCAATCCATACTAAACTTGGTCTGTTGTGAGAAGCTTGATTACCTCTGCTCCCCCCTTTCCCCTTCTATTTTCCTTTCCTCTTCCTCTTCTCTCACTATTCCTGGAGGGAGGGAGAGCAAAGCGAATCACTTTGAAGACTAATTGAGGATTAAAGACCTTAAAGCACCGTGCCAATTCTTCAGGGTAACATGTACCAGAAGAGGCAGTGAGAGGAAGATACAGTATGTTATAGGATTACACCTAAGACAATATCCCTAAGACAATCAGATGGCTTCTTTGTCTCAGCAAGACACACATACTGTTTACACACATCAGCCTGAACCCCACACACACACACACACACACACACACACACACATGACAGGAGGTTGCTGAGGGGAGGACAGCTCACAATAATGTCTGGAACGGCGCAAATGGAATGTCTTCAAGCACGTGGAAACCATGTGTTTGATGAATTTGATACCATTCCACTATTCCGCTCCATCCATTACCACAAGCCCGTCCTCCCCCAATTAAGGTGCCACCAACCTCCAACCACATTCTATAAACACACTAATTTACCACATTTACCATGCGCATGTATACTCAAACGTACCCACATATCAATGACATGATACACAAACGTACCCACATATCAATTACATGATACGCAAATGTACCCACATATCAATGACATGATACTCAAACATACCCACATATCAATTACATGATACACAAACGTACCCACATATCAATTACATGATATGCAAATGTACCCACATATCAATTACATGATACGCAAATGTACCCACATATCAATTACATGATTGTTTTTGTTTAGAAACAGTCAAATAATTCATAATTCCAACACAGTTGTAATTTTTGTTCGAACACAAATCAAAATGTTATGGACGGCTGTGAGGCCAACATGGAGGTAGGTTAGTATGCTGGAGTGTTATGGATGGCTGTGAGGCCAACATGGAGGTAGGTTAGTATGCTGGAGTGTTATGGATGGCTGTGAGGCCAACATGGAGGTAGGTTAGTATGCTGGAGTGTTATGGATGGCTGTGAGGCCAACATGGAGGTAGGTTAGTATGCTGGAGTGTTATGGATGGCTGTGAGGCCAACATGGAGGTAGGTTAGTATGCTGGAGTGTTATGGATGGCTGTGAGGCCAACATGGAGGTAGGTTAGTATGCTGGAGTGTTATGGATGGCTGTGAGGCTAACATGGAGGTAGGTTAGTATGCTGGAGTGTTATGGATGGCTGTGAGGCCAACATGGAGGTAGTTTCGTATGCTGGAGTGTTATGGATGGCTGTGAGGCCAACATGGAGGTAGGTTAGTATGCTGGAGTGTTATGGACGGCTGTGAGGCCAACATGGAGGTAGGTTAGTATGCTGGAGTGTTATGGATGGCTGTGAGGCCAACATGGAGGTAGGTTAGTATGCTGGAGTGTTATGGACGGCTGTGAGGCCAACATGGAGGTAGGTTAGTATGCTGGAGTGTTATGGATGGCTGTGAGGCCAACATGGAGGTAGGTTAGTATGCTGGAGTGTTATGGATGGCTGTGAGGCCAACATGGAGGTAGGTTAGTATGCTGGAGTGTTATGGATGGCTGTGAGGCCAACATGGAGGTAGTTTCGTATGCTGGAGTGTTATGGATGGCTGTGAGGCCAACATGGAGGTAGGTTAGTATGCTGGAGTGTTATGGACGGCTGTGAGGCCAACATGGAGGTAGGTTAGTATTCTGGAGTGTTATGGATGGCTGTGAGGCTAGCATGGAGGTAGGTTAGTATGCTGGAGTGTTATGGATGGCTGTGAGGCCAACATGGAGGTAGTTTCGTATGCTGGAGTGTTATGGATGGCTGTGAGGCCAACATGGAGGTAGGTTAGTATGCTGGAGTGTTATGGACGGCTGTGAGGCCAACATGGAGGTAGGTTAGTATGCTGGAGTGTTATGGATGGCTGTGAGGCCAACATGGAGGTAGGTTAGTATGCTGGAGTGTTATGGATGGCTGTGAGGCCAACATGGAGGTAGGTTAGTATTCTGGAGTGTTATGGATGGCTGTGAGGCTAGCATGGAGGTAGGTTAGTATGCTGGAGTGTTATGGACGGCTGTGAGGCCAACATGGAGGTAGGTTAGTATGCTGGAGTGTTATGGATGGCTGTGAGGCCAACATGGAGGTAGGTTCGTATGCTGGAGTGTTATGGACGGCTGTGAGGCCAACATGGAGGTAGGTTAGTATGCTGGAGTGTTATAGATGGCTGTGAGGCTAACATGGAGGTAGGTTAGTATGCTGGAGTGTTATGGACGGCTGTGAGGCCAACATGGAGGTAGGTTAGTATGCTGGAGTGTTATGGATGGCTGTGAGGCCAACATGGAGGTAGGTTAGTATGCTGGAGTGTTATGGATGGCTGTGAGGCCAACATGGAGGTAGGTTAGTATGCTGGAGTGTTATGGATGGCTGTGAGGCCAACATGGAGATAGGTTAGTATGCTGGAGTGTTATGGATGGCTGTGAGGCTAACATGGAGGTAGGTTAGTATGCTGGAGTGTTATGGACGGCTGTGAGGCTAACATGGAGGTAGGTTAGTATGCTGGAGTATTATGGGCGGCTGTGAGGCCAACATGGAGGTAGGTTAGTACAGTGCCTTGCGAAAGTATTCGCCCCCCTTGAACTTTGCGACCTTTTGCCACATTTCTGGCTTCAAAAATAAAGATATAAAACTGTATTTTTTTGTGAAGAATCAACAACAAGTGGGACACAAT
Source organism: Oncorhynchus keta (assembly GCF_023373465.1). Taxonomy (NCBI): domain Eukaryota; kingdom Metazoa; phylum Chordata; class Actinopteri; order Salmoniformes; family Salmonidae; genus Oncorhynchus; species Oncorhynchus keta. Next base: position 28,958,024 of record NC_068425.1, on the reverse strand, counting down.
CATGAAGTGGAACGACATTTATTGGATATTTCAAACTTTTTTAACAAATCAAAAACTGAAAAATTGGGCGTGCAAAATTATTCAGCCCCCTTAAGTTAATACTTTGTAGCGCCACCTTTTGCTGCGATTACAGCTGTAAGTCGCTTGGGGTATGTCTCTATCAGTTTTGCACATCGAGAGACTGAAATGTCATAATTGTGTCCCACTTGTTGTTGATTCTTCACAAAAAAATACAGTTTTAAATCTTTATGTTTGAAGCCTGAAATGTGGCAAAAGGTCGCAAAGTTCAAGGGGGCCGAATACTTTCGCAAGGCACTGTATGCTGGAGTGTGTAGCTCCAGGACTTCTATGGCTCTGGTCCTGGAGAGCACATGACCATGGAAACCTCTGAGTTGTTTGGAGTATAAACAGATAGGAGGCCTTGCCAAGCCAAGGCCTCTGAGCTCTCTGTGCAGTACACTATCTCTCTGTACACTGTATGCATGCCACCAAGGTGTAGATCAAGACCCTGATCGAAGCTCAGTTGGTTTTTCCTCCCTAAAAAGTTAAGTGTATGGTTCATGGAGGACAAACTGATCCGAGATCTGTGCCAAGAGGGCAGCTTCTATCTAAAAACCCACCTGTCAAATAATGTGTCCTCCCTATCTATATGGTCAGACTGAGAAGCTATTGTAAGACCTATTATAAACCCAATGTCCGACATCCACAACCACCTTTGGACGTCTTTATGCGTTTACAGCTCCCAATCCCCGACCTGCCTGCACTACAGCATGTGATTTTGCTTGTGTTCATGCTTGGCAAACCTAAGCATTTAAAGAATGTATAAAAGTCCACTATAAGCCAACCAGAAGCCACTTGCTTCTTCTTCACAACCATATTATGCTGGCATAGGAAGAGGTTATGTGATGTAATACGGGTGTTACTGTGGAAGTAATACTTCCATGGATTTGTGTAGTGTCTGTTATGGTAGCACGAGACTAAGGAATGACAAGCCAGCACTACACATCATGCGAGGCTATTACAGACCAGCAATAATCAACTTATCATCAAACTCTTTGTGTGCAGTTATAGCCTTATTGTTACCTGCATTTATAACATTAACTATAACAGTTATCATTGTAGTTGCATTACAAATGTCACAAATGTTGACAAAACACTTTTAAGGAACACAAAACAATTATTGTGGTGATGTTGATGCGCTTGTGTGTAGGCCTGCTAGGTGTTACAGTACACACACCTGTTATGTGTCCCCCCACAAGGTCTTAGTCATGGTAAATGCCAGATATGTGTGGTAAAAGATTACAGGCCTGGGTTTAACATGGTAGTGAATGTGTGATAGGGTTAACAGCATGGAAAACTACTGGCCTTGGAAATCTGAGCTTGATAGGTGCATAACGTGAACAGCAATGAGCAGTATGCACATTATTCTTATTGGTGGTAACACTTTACATTGAAGTGTCCTTATTACAGAGTAATTACATTCAATAACAACAACATAAGAGATCGTGAAGATACCTACATTTTGTTGAATGGAAATGGTTTGTTTTGCATTACGGTCAAACCATTGTGTAGCCATTTATACAGGGTGAGTACACGTTTGCTTAGCTTTTCCTACGCGAGTTAGTGGGACAACATACCTTACATCAACTAGAGCTCCGTAACTAATGTATATTTAGCTATGTACAATTTAAACTCGAGAGTGCTCTGTCCACCCAGGTATGACGTGGGCTGCTACATCAGCACCTTGGATACGGGCACACCATTCACCAAAGAGCTCCTGCCCCGTTTTCAGCCAATCAGCGGAGTGTTTTCTCGATAGGAGATCAACCCCACCCCTTCGCTTCCAACATTATCGTTCCTCTTTGGGAATGTCCTTTCCGACAGAGCTGTAGATTTGACTGAAATTTCCAAATGCAACCCCCGTTTCTTTTACTCATCATTTTCAAACTGCCATTCTCTGATCTAATAGATTGCGTTTGCTCTAGCATGGTAATAACGCATGGTTATTACGGTTTCATGGGTGAGAGTGTATTCAGCCAACAAATTGCTCGCTCGTTATTTTAAAACATGTCAAATAAATAAGTCGGAAGCACTTGGCAATACCAGTTAACCTATTGGAATGCAAGTATTCCGTATCATAGCCTTCTCGAAGCAATAGGGGAGATATATCTCGGCTGAAATGATTGATACGCTGATTTAAATAATGTTGGATGTCAAGCAAAGGCATATAATCTATCAACTATGCATCACTGAAAATACATAATCAAAATATACTATATGCAAATGACATGATTTAGCATATGTCTGACTTCATAATCGATATATTTGTGTCTGCTGTCAGAGACATAGGAAAAGTGTGACGCAAATGTTCCTGTTATGGGCGTCCCTTTATTTTTATGCCTTGGATTGACAGTATAACTAACCAATACACTTTCGAGTTTGTACATTTCCAGCAGGCTGGATTCCCCAATTTGACCAATTGCAGGCCCAGATTTGGTGCTCGTATTGTTTTGACCTCTGAAACCGCATCACCGCCCACCTCGTGCCCATGGCGGAGGAAAGCTACAAATATAGGCGCATGACAGCCGACTGGGACGAAGTTGTAAAACTCCCAGGTAGAAGGGAAACATTCTGCAAGCCTGCTGAAAGGGGAAAACGCTAAACAACCTAACAATCTAAACTAAAGCAAAAATAAATAACGATAACCTATCGACGTCTACACGTACTGGAATACTTTTTTATGTTAATATTATATTATATGTGAAGAAAGTATTTATATCTACCCTACACTTCTATTTGCACTAACGGTACTTCAAAACTACTGAGAATCTTTTATTTTGTACGAAAAAGTAAGTATTGCTTTTGGCTCAATTACTCTTTGTGTGTTCGATTGGATATCCATCACTCATCTATAGCCCAGTATTCTTGATGAACTATTTACCCCAGATTAATCAAGTTGATTTGCTGCGTCAGTCCCTGAAGTTAGGGAGGGGTAGCCTAACTAACTGATTCGTGTGTGAGAGAAAGCAAGACGGGATATGAGGTAAATAGTCATCTACATTTGCTTGACTATCAAGACTGACTGTCAAATTATTGAAAGAAGAAACTTGCGGAGAGGCAATAGGCTATGCATGGAATTGTGTTAATCTCTTTTTTGGCCCCGTTATTAAATCTCCAGGTCGGAAAGAATTAATAGTATATCAAGTGATAATTTATAGGTCCGCATAGATAAGGTAGCTGCTCACACTGCCTCAAACGAACAAAACCATCCGCTGTTGGGCAGAAAACCGTCTATTTTGTAATGACCGAGTATGATTGTTTATTGGATACAGCTTATTTAGCATTTTCTTCTGTACTTGGCCATATCCAAAATGAATAGACTCGTTGTTATATTTTGATAAACCGTTTGTCGACACTGTTCCGATAATAGCAACACCTAACCTTTATATCCCCTGCCTCGCCTAGTCAACGTTCACTGCTACATTTAATCAGCATACTAAGTAGTGCGAGTTGAGAGCCGCCAATCTGATATAATATTTACAGGGTATATTTTTCTATCGCCAGGCTGATTGCTAATATGTAACTGTTCTGTAAAAAAAAGTGCAGTATGCCTTTCCGAATGTAACTGCGACTCTATGACGTTGGCAACATTGTAACGAGGCTAGCTGTTTATTATGTAACACGATCAGTTCTAGTGCTTCTCTATAGCTTCGTCTAGAAAAAACAGCACAGCTCTTTCTGTGTGGAGATTTCTAACATTCTGAAAATCGTTTTCATCTACTGTGAAATCTTTGTTGTTCAGGTTGAGTTGTAGATATGCAGACAAATTCACTAGATCCCCTTGCTTGTCATGGCTATTTATACATTAGGTCGTTCTGTTCCATAGCGTGACATTGCATTGTTAAAGATGATTCAGGCTATAGACCTTGATACTGAATACGGCATTGTTCGGGAAAGCGCCTGTAAGTAAGCGTTTCACTACTGTTTTACACCTGCTGTATGCTGTGCATGTGACAAATAAACGTTGCGACTTGAAACAAGACAGAGAAGAGGTGAACGCTTGATCCGTCATAGCATACTAGTTGATTTGAGTGTTCATACGGACTGCAATTCTATTCTAGATGTTTCCCTCGGGAAGTAAAGGGTTAACGTTTAAAGGGCATTTTATTGCATTCCTTTACAAAGTCTGCAGTAGTAGACTCAACCTCAGTCAAGTAGGCGAGGACATTGCCACCCACATCTTTGAGAAGTGTTGCCTGTTTACAAAATGTTGTCCAATTATACCTAATATTACTGAAGTAATGAAAATTCTTCATGGCTTGTATCTAGTGGAGGAATGGTTTATGCCTTTTAATGTCTTATTGTTTTGCATATCTGTCTGAACAATATGCTAATCATTTTTTATCTTCTCTTTTTTCAGGAAAAAACAACGCTCAACCTTGTGGAAGAACGCCTCTTGCGACTAGCACTTTTGTTTTTAGAGCAGTTCCACGAAGCTCTAGTTCCTTTTGCCTGGTGTTGACCCAACCCATCACACCCTACCCTGCCTGGGAAGCACCTACGCCACCCACCACAGATATACGTAAAGCAACTCAACAGGAGGCAGCTGCCGACACCTCTTCTCGCGCCCGGAGCAGTTCAGCAGCCAGCTATGCAGCTTGAAATCCAAGTAGCCCTCAACTTCGTCATCTCCTACCTTTACAACAAGCTGCCGCGGCGACGGGTCAACATCTTCGGCGAGGAGCTTGAGAGGCAGCTCAAGGGGAAGTATGAGGGCCACTGGTACCCAGACAAGCCATACAAGGGCTCTGGATTCAGGTGCATCCACGTAGGGGAGAAGGTGGACCCGGTGGTAGAGAAGGCAGCCAAAGAGAGTGGCCTGGACATTGAGGATGTGCGCCACAATCTGCCTCAGGACCTCAGTGTGTGGATCGACCCCTTCGAGGTATCCTACCAGATCGGGGAGAAGGGGCCCGTCAAGGTGCTGTACGTGGACGACAGCAATGAGAGCAGCCCCAGTGGTCTGGAGCTGGACAAGGAGATCAAGAACAGTTTCAACCCTGAGGCCCAGGTTTTCATGCCCATCAGCGAGCCTGTGGTGGGCCCCTCTCCGACTTCCAGCTCGCCCTCGCCTCCCTTCGGCCACTCGGCTGCTGTCAGCCCCACCTTCATGCCACGCTCCAACCAGCCTTTAACCTTCACCACCGCCACCTTCGCCGCCACCAAATTCGGCTCCACCAAAATGAAGAGCAGCAGCCGTAACAACCAGAACGGCAACGGTGGCCAAGGTGGGCAGGGCCAGAAGGTGGCCCGCACCTCGCCCACCAACCTGGGCCTGAATGTGAACACGCTGCTGAAGCAGAAAGCCATCTCCACCTCCATGCACTCTCTGTACGGGTTGGGCCTGGGCCAGCAGCAGGCCTCAGCCCTCAGCCCCAACGCCAAGGAGTTTGTGTTCCCCAACCTCCAGGGCCAGGGGAGCCCGAGTGCCCTATTCCCCTGTGACAGCTCCCTCAGCCTCAGCCCGCTGCAGTACAGCAATGCCTTCGATGTGTTTGCGGCCTACGGAGGTCTCAACGACAAGTCCCTTATGGATGGCTTGAATTTCAGTTTGAACAACATGCAGTATTCGAACCAGCAATTCCAGCCTGTGATGGCCAATTAGTACACAGATACTACAGTACTAGTACACAGAAATGACCAGAGATATGTGATATGGGGGGAAAAAAAGACTAAACGCACATCAAAATAAAATAGGAAACACAATTTCCAGGAAAAATTGAAAGTGACTTGTTGTCGACTAAGATCTGTGTTCAAGTCCAAGCGCATGAGCCTGAGGGTGAAATGACTTTGCCCCCTTGAGTTATCTTTTTTTACGATGAAGCTTGTAGTACAAGATGTCCAAGCTTGGTTACCTAAACTTCGACATGCATCATTATTTCTTTTGCCAACCAAGCACAGAAATGATTTTTTACGGGACTGTTTTAAAGATAAAGAAGAAAAACAATACAAGTCATGGCCTCTTTCAGTATTTAAGACATAACTGGACATGCCAAATTTCCAAGGATTGGCATTAATAAGTGGGATTTCCTGGTCTTTTTTCTAATTGTATAATTTAATTTAGTACAGAGTTTGTAAAATATCAGAGTATATATTGTTTCTACGACATGGTACTGCATTTATATCTTTTTACTACTACAGTGATCCGTGATGGCTGCAGCAACTTTCTGTTCTTTTTTTTATTGAAATTGTGAAATGAATCCCTCTAAAAAACATTGACTATTCTAAAGATTGTGTACAGAATATTCCGTAGTGGTGGGATTTAAGAATATTTGCTTTTTTGAAAAACAAGAGTTGTATTTTCTGTTAAGAGTTTAAAGATTTTTGCTATATTATGGACAAAATGTAATCGTATATTAATTTTGTACCTACATTGTGCAATACTTGATAAAACAAACGGTATAACAAAGTATTTGGAGTCAGTGTCTTACATGTTAAGCTGAACTGATCATTTATTAAGTTTGTATTAAAAAGCTTGAAAATATCCCCTGGTCTATCTTCTCATTGGTAGTCTGGTCTTGTTGATTGGACAATGGACATATGTATGAAGGCAATATTATCCAGTTTTCCATATGCCATTGAATTGAATACACACACTTTATCGTAACCATAGGAGTCCTAGCCTATCCTTGTCTAATTTACCTCTGGTCAGCTACTCCTTGTGCACTGGCTCAAGACCTTGCTCTAGACACATGGTTCAAACCTGCAGTGTAACTTGTCATTTGCAAAGACCTCGCATAATATAAAGTACTGACATGTCAGCATGGTGCTATTGGTAAGACTGCACCGTTCTACATTAATATTCTATACATGGTAGTCTTGTAACTAGTGTTACACAAATGGGCATATCGAAGTGTTCTGTATTCTTATTGCTGTGAATCAGGGTGAATGTTAGTGTTCTGCGCTATTGTCTAGAATTACCAGTGGGGTTTTCCTTGACAAAACAACTTAACAGTTTTCTACATTTCCATCAACATTCAAAACCTAGCTACGCAAAAAGAGCCAACGAGGGTATTCCCGTTTTACGGGAGATTTGATATACCCTGCACATGTATTCATTTCCGACTGTCTACGTTATCCTCCGCCTTCTGCTGGTTCTGAGTCTACATACTACGGTGGAGTCAGTCCATGTGCTTCCTGGGCCTATTAGGCATATGGATAGTGGGGTTAAGCCTGCTGTCATCCCAGACCTTAGCATGTCACCTCTGTGTCAGTTAGCCTACTGAGAGCTGAGGTGTTTATTAGTTCACTGTACATGTTAGCTCTACTAGCCAACAGGCCCGTCTTTGAACGCTGCAGCCTGCCAGTTGTTTAGTCAATGTTTTAGAATGCAAAGATGGTTTGGGAGGCTAGGTGATATGTTCTGTTTACAGTACCTTCACCCTGAGCATGTGTGTGGTCTCCAGAGTAAATTCAGTCGCATTTATTTTTGGGATAACACTTATTTCCCACCCTTCATCTATACTGATTTTGTAGTGGATCTACTGAGCATTTTGGGTACTATAGTATAGCATAACAATAGCCACTTTGTAGAGGCAGTAAAGGCTTCTACACAGTGGCCAACTGCATGCTATTCTAAATGCTCTCAATCATTTTTCACCCAGTGTCCTGAGGTGACGGATCATTGGATAACTATGATTGCTGACTTGTGATGACAAAATGAATTGCATGGGATGAACAGAATGATAATGACATTTTTATGTGATTAATGCTGGTCTGAAAAGGAAGTGTATGTTGCTTGTTTGATTCTTCCAAAAGTGATCTATGTTGAGGTCCTGTTTGGACTATTCATGTACTTGGTATCATGGTTTCAACCAGAATGGATTGCCTTTTGTTTCTATTTCTCATGTTGTTGTTGCTGCCACTGCTGCTGGTGTCATAATTAAGCAATTAGGCCCGAGGAGGTGTGGTGTATATAACCAATATGGCTAAGGGCTGTTCTTCTGTACAACACAACGAGGAGTGCCTGGACACAGCCCTTAGCCGTGGTATATTGGCCATATACCACAAACCCCTGAGGTGCCTTATTGCTATTATAAACTGGTTACCAACAGTAAAAACAAATGTTTTGTCACACCTGTGGTATAACTTCTGGTATACCACGGCTGTCAGCCAATCAGCATTCAGGGCTCGAACCACCCAATTTATAAGTAGAACTAACATGCCAGCGGGTACACAGAGAGCACTTCAACCCTGGTGGCATGCCACGATCCTCGGAGGTTAGCTCACCAAGTATCTGCGCACTGTTGTCTGTCAGCTGCACTTGGTAGATTGGCCCTAATAAAGTTCACAGATGGTTTTGGATATACAGTAAGTGTGTGTGTGTGTGTGTGTGTGTGTGTGTGTGTGTGTACGTGAGCATTTGTGTGCACATGTGCATGTAATAGAAATATGTGTGTTGGGGACAAGCAGTTCTGGGGATGCCTTTGATGGATTATCACCCTGCTCTGCTCTCCTGAGCCTCATCCGTCTGGTCTCCCCCCACAGGCTCTAGTATCACTGGTCGCCATCACACCCGCTCTGATCCTAGGAGAGCGAGAGAGGGGGGACAGGGAGGGATGGGGAAGAAAGGGAGGGAGGAAGAAAAAGTGACTAGGCATAGATGGAGAGAAAGGGGGTCTGAGAGAGAGAAAGGGGGTCCGAGAGAGAGAGAGGGGGTAGAAACAGGGACAGAGAAAGAGGAGGGATAGCAACAGAAAGAGAGTGTGAGAGAATGAGAGCTGGCGGCATCATTGATGTAATCCAGACCAGAGCTGCGGCCGTCAGAAAAACAGGTGGAGCTTTCTGTTGAAACGAGCAGACATGGAGTTATGTATGTGTCCTTCCAGTTCCCCAGCTCTAAGTCATGCAGACTCCATTTCTGGAGCCACATTAAATGAGTTGATTGAGCAATGACAACCCACCAGGGACAGTTCAAAGTATTTTTGATTTACATTTGTTTGAGTTGTCAACTAATGTCAATTCAACATGAAATCAACCAAAAATGTCACCATGTCATTGGATTTAGGTTAAAAGTCAGATGAAAAAAAATGCAAAATACCCTTACATTGATGACTTTTTGCAAAATCAATCAGTTTTCCACTTTTGCCCTAGCACTACACAGTTGATTCAAATAATAAACAAATTATCAAGCTTATATCAGATGGGTAGTGCTACTACAAAAACTACTGCTGCTACTACTACTACTACTACTATGTCTCTTGACACATTCATGAAAATAGTCATGGTCTCTAAACCTTCAAGCTGCATACTGGACCCTATTCCAACTAAACTGCTGAAAGAGCTGCTTCCTGTGCTTCACTCTCCTATGTTGAACATAATAGACATCTCCCTATCCACCGGATGTGAACCAAACTCACTAAAAGTGGCAGTAATAAAGCCTCTCTTGAAAAAAAGCCAAACCTTGACCCAGAAAATATAAAAAACTAATTGACCTTATCGAATCTCCCATTCCTCTCAAAAATTTTAGAGAAAGCTGTTGCGCTGCAACTCACTGCCTTCCTGAAGACAAACAATGTATGCAAAATGCTTCCGTCTGGTTTTAGACCCCATTATAGCACTGAGACTGCACTCGTGAAGGTGGTAAATTACCTTTTAATGGCGTCAGACCAAGGCTCTGCATCTGTCCTCGTGTTCCTAGACCTTAGTGCTGCTTTTGATACCATCGATCACCACAATCTTTTGGAGAGATTGGAAACCCAAATTGGTCTACACGGACAAGTTCTGGCCTGGTTTAGATCTTATCTGCCAGAAAGATATAATGTTGTCTCTGTGGATGGTTTGTCCTCTGACAAATCAACTGTAAGTGTCGGTGTTCCTCAACGTTCCGTTTTAGGGTCACTATTGGTGAGGTAATAGTTTACTTTTGTGACGATACACAGCTGTACATTTCGATGAAACATGGTGAAGCCCCAAAATTGCCCTCCCTGGAAGCCTGTGTTTAAGACATGAGGAAGTGAATGGGGGCAAATGTTTAGCTTTTAAACTTGAACAAAACAGAGATGCTAGTTCTAGGTCCAATGAAACAAAGAGATCTTCTGTTGAATCTGATGATTAATCTTGATGGTTGTACAGTCGTCTCAAATAAAACTGAAGGACCTTGGCGTTTTTGACGAACATATCAAGATCATTTCCATTTATGCAACATTTAAAAAGTAATTTTAAAAGTCTTTCTGTCCAAAAGGGATGCAGAAAAATTAATCCATGCTTTTGTCACGTCTAGATTAGACTACTGCAATACTCTACAATCCGGATACCCAGATAAAGCACCAAATAAACTTCAGTTAGTGTTAAACAAGGCTGCTAGAATCTTGACTAGAACCCCCAAAAATTATCATATTACTCCAGTGCTAGCCTCTCTACACTGGCTTCCTGTTAAGGCTCGGGCTGATTTCAAGGTTTTACTGATAACCTACAAAGCATTACATGGGCTTGCTCCTACCTACAGTTGAAGTCGGAAGTTTACATACACTTAGGTTGGAGTCATTAAAACTCGTTTTTCACAGCGCCAGCTGCGCCACCAGAGACTCTGGGTTCGCGCCCAGGCTCTGTCGTAACCGGCCGCGACCGGGAAGTCCGTGGGGCGACGCACAATTGGCCTAGCGTCGTCCGGGTTATGGAGGGTTTGGCCGGTAGGGAAATCCTTGTCTCATCGCGCACCAGCGACTCCTGTGGCGGGCCGGGCGCAGTGCGCGCTAACCAAGGTTGCCAGGTGCACAATGTTTCCTCCGACACATTGGTGCGGCTGGCTTCCGGGTTGAATGGCGTTGTGTTAAGAAGCAGTACGGCTTGGTTGGGTTGTGTATCGGAGGATGCATGACTTTCAACCTTCGTCTCTCCCGAGCCCGTACGGGAGTTGTAGCGATGAGACAAGATAGTAGCTACTAAAAACAATTGGATCCCACGAAATTGGGGAGAAAAAGGGGGATTTATTTTTTCAACCACTCCACAAATATCTTGCTAACAAACTATAGGTTTGGCAAGTCGGTTAAGACATCTACTTTGTGCACGAAACAGGTAATTTTTTCCAACAATTGTTTACAGACAGATTATTTCACCTATAATCCACTATATCACAATTCCAGTGAGGCAGAAGTTTACATACACTAAGTTGACTGTGCCTTTTTAAACAGCTTGGAAAATTCCAAAAAATGAAGTCATGGCGTTAGAAGCTTCTGGTAGGCTAATTGACATAATTTGAGTCAATTGGAGGTGTACCTGTGGATGTATTTCAAGGCCTACCTTCAAACTCAGTGCCTCTTTGCTTGACATCATGGGAAAATCAACAGAAAAAAAAACTCAGATAAAAAATTGTAGACCTCCACAAGTCTGGTTCATCCTTGGGAGCAAATTCCAAACGCCTAAAAGTACCACATTCATCTGTACAAACAATAGTATGTAAGTATAAACACACAGGGACCACACATCTGTCATACCGCTCAGGAAGGAGACACGTTCTGTCTCCTAGAGATTAACGTACTTTGCTGAGAAAAGTGCAAATCAATCCCAGAACAAGAGCAACGGACCTTGTGAAGATGCTGGAGGAAACAGGTACAAAAGTATCTTTATCCACAATGAAACGAGTCCTACATCGACATAACCTGAAAGTCCGCTCAGCAAGGAAGAAGCCACTGTTCCAAAACCGCCATAAAAAAAGCCAGACTACGGTTTGCAACTGCACATGGGGACAAAGATCGTCCTTTTTGGAGAAATGTCCTCTGGTCTGATGAAACAAAAATAGAACTGTTTGGAGGTAAAAGGGGGGGGCTTGCAAGCCGATGAACACCATTCCAACCCTGAAGCACGGGGGTGGCAGCATCATGTTGTGGGGGTGCATTGCTGCAGGAGGGACTGGCGCACTTCACAAAATAGATGGCATCATGAGGTAGGGAAATGATGTGGATATATTGAAATAACATCTCAAGACATCAGTCAATAAGTTACATCTTGGTTGCAAATGGGTCTTCCAAATGGACAATAACCCCAAGCATACTTTCAAAGTTGTGGCAAAATGGCTTAAGGACAACAAAGTCAAGGTATTGGAGTGGCC
>NC_068425.1:28908415-28940915 GCF_023373465.1 Oncorhynchus keta | reverse complement strand
TCTCTGTGTACGGGTGTTAGTGAATGTCTCTGTGTACGGGTGTTAGTGAATGTCTCTGTGTACGGGTGTTAGTGAATGTCTCTGTGTACGGGTGTTAGTGAATGTCTCTGTGTACGGGTGTTAGTGAATGTCTCTGTGTACGGGTGTTAGTGAATGTGTCTGTGTACGGGTGTTAGTGAATGTCTCTGTGTACGGGTGTTAGTGAATGTGTCTGTGTACGGGTGTTAGTGAATGTCTCTGTGTACGGGTGTTAGTGAATGTCTCTGTGTACGGGTGTTAGTGAATGTCTCTGTGTACGGGTGTTAGTGAATGTCTCTGTGTACGGGTGTTAGTGAATGTCTCTGTGTACGGGTGTTAGTGAATGTGTCTGTGTACGGGTGTTAGTGAATGTCTCTGTGTACGGGTGTTAGTGAATGTCTCTGTGTACGGGTGTTAGTGAATGTGTCTGCTTGCTATTCTTCACTGCCTAATACTAGAGTGAGTACCATAGCAACAGAATGGTGTGTTGTGTGTGTATGAAGGGTAGAGGCTCTGTCCTTGGAGGAAGATGATTTGTAGCAGGCTGATAATGGGGAGATGTCAGGGAACGCACACACACACACACACACACACACACACACACACACACACACACACACACACACACACACACACACACACACACACACACACACACACACACACACACACACACACACACACACACACACACACACACACACACACACACACACACACAGGAATGTTTTCTTCACTGTCTACCACATGAGCCTCAGGTGTGTGTGTGTTGGGTAGCATGACTCAGATATGGATAAGGAAGAAGGAAGTTGGACTAGCTGTACTCTAACACCCTTATGTCTTAGCAGTAGCCACAGTACAGTGGTATTTAGTCAACAGAGCTGACACACACACAGATGTGGATTAGAAAGAAGGAAGTCAGACTGCGTGCAAATAGAGGCTGCACTTTACCAGCCAGTCACTCTTGAATAGCTTGATCATCTGCCTGTCTGACATCATTGATATATGGGCCTAAAGAAACAAAAGCAGTGAATACAAATATAACAGAGAGACTCAACCTTGGTAACGTCACAAAGAGCTACAGATGTATTTGATTATCTTAGCAGACCACATTCCATTCATTCGCATCTTGCACCAATGCATTACTCATCAGAGAAAAATATTTTTGGCTATATTTCATATTTTAATCATATCATGTTCAAATTCATTCAATAATACTTTATTCATCACACTTTTTTTCTAATACATTAACAGCAGTGATGTAGTGGTAAAGAAATAGGTGGGTAAACTGATTGCCGGTCAGTAACAATAACAATACCTATTCTTTCAATGTGTTTTTCTGCTAAAGGTGGGTAACAAGCCACCCCAGGCCTAAACCCCTGTGGAACAAGCCAAGAGGACAGTGCCATAGATACAGTATAACCTTGGAGTGGGAAGCCGACCAGAGTAGCCTTATTTTTAACTGCCTGGTGATCTAGCATCTAGTTGAAATACCTGTGAGTGATGGAGATCTCCCCAGAGCTCCAGGAAACCTGTTAGGGCATCCCTTGTCAGGACAGGAGGGGAACAACCAGCCACAAAACAGCTGGAACTGGAGCTGTCCTCTCTGACTCAGGGCAATGGAATCCCAGCCATTCCAGTATAACATAAAGGAACGCAGGCACACACACAGGATCACACACACATTCCTCCCGCATCACTCTTTCGCTCTCTCTATTTGACATTTTGGCTATTGTGTTAACCCCTTGTCTCCCATCATAGCTTCTGTTTACATACACCTTAGCCAAATACATTTAAACTCAGTTTATCACAATTCCTGACATTTAATCCAAGTAAAGCTTCCCCTGTCTTAGGTCAGTTAGTATCACTACTTCATTTTAAGAATGTGAAACATCAGGATAATAGTAGAGAGAATGATTTATTTCAGCCTTTATTTCTTTCATCACATTCCCAGTGGGTCAGAAGTTTACATACACTCAATTTGTATTTGGTAGCATTGCCTTTAAATTGTTTAAGTTGCGTCAAACATTTTGGGTAGCCTTCCACAAGCTTCCAACAATAAGTTGGGTGAATTTTGACCCATTACTCCTGACAGACCTGGTGTAACTCAGTCAGGTTTGTAGGTCTCCTTGCTGGCCAATGCATCTCATGATGCCATCTATTTTGTGAAATGCACCAGCCCCTCCTACAGCAAAGCACCCCCACAACATGATGCTGCCACCCCCGTGCTTCAGGGTTGGGATGGTGTTCATCGGCTTGCAAGCCTTCCCCTTTTACCTCCAAACATAACGATGGTCATTATGGCCAAAAGGTTCTATATTTGTTTCATCAGACCAGAGGACATTTCTCCAAAAAGTATGATCCTTGTCCCCATGTGCAGTTGCAAACCGTAGTCTGACTTTTTTATGGCGGTTTTGGAGCAGTGGCTTCTTCCTTGCTGAGCGACCTTTCAGGTTATGGCGATGTAGAACCTGTTTTACTGTGGATATAGATACTTTTGTATCTGTTTCCTGCAGCATCTTCAAAAGGTCCATTGCTGTTGTTTTGGGATTGATCTGCACTTTTCGCACCAAAGTACATTAATCTCTAGGAGACAGAACGCGTCTCTTTCTTGAGCGGTATGATGGCTGCGTGGTCCCATGGTGTTTATATTTGCGTCCTATTGTTTGAACAGATGAACGTGGTACCTTCAGGCGTTTGAAAATTGCTCCCAATGAACCAGACTTGTGGAGGTCTACATTTGTTTTCTGAGGTCTTGGTTGATTTCTTTTGATTTTCCCATGATGTCAAGCAAAGAGGCACTGAGTTTGAAGGTAGGCCTTGAAATACATCCACTGGTACACCTCCAATTGACTCAAACTATGTCAATTAGCCTACCAGAAGCTTCTAACTCCACGACATCATTTTCTGGAATTTTCCAAGCTGTTTAACCACACAGTCAACTTAGTGTATGTAAACTTCTGACCCACTGCAAGTGTGATACAGTGAATTATAAGTTAAATTATCTGTCTGTAAACAATTGTTGGAAAAATGACTTGTGATGTCCTAATCGACTTGCCAAAACTATAGTTTGTTGATAAGAAATTCATGGAGTGGTTGAAAAACGAGTTTTAATGACTCCAACCTTAGTGTATGTAAACTTCCGACTTCAACTGTACATACAGGTCAGATGAAACTACACAAACGCTTTCAACCAAAAGTGAACTTATTCCAACTTGTTGAAAAGCAGGGAGGCTATGAGAGGGAGGATTCTCATTCATACAGAATATTCACAACATATCCTCTCTGACAGCTGACCTTTAAAATGTTGATATACCCAAACGCAACACAGGTGTGACAGCATGCAAATCCCAGATCCTGTCAAAGTCTGACAGCATTTCCATGAATTACCATGAAGCAAGTATGTAAATGTGTATATCCACACATCATTAAGCACTGGTTCTCAAAACACTTTCATTCTAGGACTGGTTTGGTTACCAATGTTCCTCAGCTATTCTTTTGGAATTGAATGTCAATGCCTTTCCCACCCTAATATTGGGTTGTCATTGCCCGGACAGTTTAGTCGAAGATAACATTTGTCATTCTTGCATGTAAAGTAGAATACCAGAATGTTATTGTCCGGGATATTTTGTTGCCAGAATGGATGATAGTGTGCTGAACTACATACTGAATGGTTGACATTCCTTTTATAGTGCACTACTTCTGACCAGAGGTGGCTCTGGTTAATAGTAGTATAGTATATAGCTCTGGTTAATAGTAATACTGTATATAGCTCTGGTTAATAGTAGTATAGTATATAGCTCTGGTTAATAGTAGTATAATATATAGCTCTGGTTAATAGTAGTATAGTATATAGCTCTGGTTAATAGTAGTACAGTATATAGCTCTGGTTAATAGTAGTACTGTATATAGCTCTGGTTAATAGTAGTATAGTATATAGCTCTGGTTAATAGTAGTACTGTATATAGCTCTGGTTAATAGTAGTATAGTATATAGCTCTGGTTAATAGTAGTACTGTATATAGCTCTGGTTAATAGTAGTATAGTATATAGCTCTGGTTAATAGTAATACTGTATATAGCTCTGGTTAATAGTAGTATAGTATATAGCTCTGGTTAATAGTAGTATAATATATAGCTCTGGTTAATAGTAGTATAGTATATAGCTCTGGTTAATAGTAGTACAGTATATAGCTCTGGTTAATAGTAGTACTGTATATAGCTCTGGTTAATAGTAGTACTGTATATAGCTCTGGTTAATAGTAGTATAGTATATAGCTCTGGTTAATAGTAGTACTGTATATAGCTCTGGTTAATAGTAGGATAGTATATAGCTCTGGTTAATAGTAGTACTGTATATAGCTCTGGTTAATAGTAGTATAGTATATAGCTCTGGTTAATAGTAGTGTAGTATATAGCTCTGGTTAATAGTAGTACTGTATATAGCTCTGGTTAATAGTAATACTGTATATAGCTCTGGTTAATAGTAGTATAGTATATAGCTCTGGTTAATAGTAGTACAGTATATAGCTCTGGTTAATAGTAGTACTGTATATATCTCTGGTTAATAGTAGTATAGTATATAGCTCTGGTTAATAGTAGTACTGTATATAGCTCTGGTTAATAGTAGTATAGTATATAGCTCTGGTTAATAGTAATACTGTATATAGCTCTGGTTAATAGTAGTATAGTATATAGCTCTGGTTAATAGTAGTATAATATATAGCTCTGGTTAATAGTAGTATAGTATATAGCTCTGGTTAATAGTAGTACAGTATATAGCTCTGGTTAATAGTAGTACTGTATATAGCTCTGGTTAATAGTAGTGTAGTATATAGCTCTGGTTAATAGTAGTACTGTATATAGCTCTGGTTAATAGTAGGATAGTATATAGCTCTGGTT
Organism: Oncorhynchus keta; assembly: GCF_023373465.1. NCBI lineage: Eukaryota > Metazoa > Chordata > Actinopteri > Salmoniformes > Salmonidae > Oncorhynchus > Oncorhynchus keta. The sequence goes on along the minus strand of NC_068425.1, from coordinate 28,935,997 downwards.
AATAGTAGTACTGTATATAGCTCTGGTTAATAGTAGTATAGTATATAGCTCTGGTTAATAGTAGTGTAGTATATAGCTCTGGTTAATAGTAGTACTGTATATAGCTCTGGTTAATAGTAATACTGTATATAGCTCTGGTTAATAGTAGTATAGTATATAGCTCTGGTTAATAGTAGTACAGTATATAGCTCTGGTTAATAGTAGTACTGTATATATCTCTGGTTAATAGTAGTATAGTATATAGCTCTGGTTAATAGTAGTACTGTATATAGCTCTGGTTAATAGTAGTATAGTATATAGCTCTGGTTAATAGTGGTATAGTATATAGCTCTGGTTAATAGTAGTACTGTATATAGCTCTGGTTAATAGTAGTACTGTATATAGCTCTGGTTAGTAGTAGTATAGTATATACCTCTGGTTAATAATAGTATAGTATATACCTCTGGTTACTATTAGTACAGTATATCGCTCTGGTTAATAGTAGTACTGTATTGAACTCTGGTTAATAGTAGTACTGTATATAGCTCTGGTTAATAGTAGTATAGTATATAGCTCTGGTTAATAGTAGTACAGTATATACCTCTGGTTAATAGTAGTACTGTATATAGCTCTGGTTAATAGTAGTATAGTATATACCTCTGGTTAATAATAGTATAGTATATAGCTCTGGTTAATAGTAGTATAGTATATAGCTCTGGTTAATAGTAGTATAGTATATAGCTCTGGTTAATAGTAGTACAGTATATACCTCCGGTTAATAGTAGTATAGTATATAGCTCTGGTTAATAGTAGTACTGTATATAGCTCTGGTTAATAGTAGTATAGTATATACCTCTGGTTAATAGTAGTATAGTATATACCTCTGGTTAATAGTAGTACAGTATATAGCTCTGGTTAATAGTAGTACAGTATATACCTCCGGTTAATAGTAGTATAGTATATAGCTCTGATTAATAGTATAGTATATACCTCTGGTTAATAGTAGTACTGTATATAGCTCTGGTTAATAGTAGTATAGTATATACCTCTGGTTAATAATAGTATAGTATATACCTCTGGTTAATATTAGTACAGTATATAGCTCTGGTTAATAGTAGTACAGTATAGAGCTCTGGTTAATAGTAGTACTGTATATAGCTCTGGTTAATAGTAGTATAGTATATAGCTCTGGTTAATAGTAGTACAGTATATACCTCTGGTTAATAGTAGTATAGTATATACCTCTGGTTAATAGTAGTACAGTATATAGCTCTGGTTAATAGTAGTACTGAATATAGCTCTGCTTAATAGTAATAACGTATATAGCTCTGGTTAATAGCTCTGTGCTGTGTTCTCCCTGGGCCAAACACTGTTGTTTACTCAGTGGGAGAGCTCTCTGGGCCCATGCCCACACCAGGAGGATGTTTTCCCCAAACAGAGGGTAAAGGAGGGCCCATCCCCTGGTCGTCCCCCTGGTCCCCTCCACCACAGGGCCCTGATGAATGTGGTGGGGACATGTGAACGTACAGTACTGCCCTGTGTTATACAGTGTGGGCCCCATGAATGCAGACATGGTTGTTATGGTCCAGATTCCTCTACTGACCCTATACTCATAAAATGGTAATTTAGCACATACTTTGGTCCGATGTGACATTGCACTTTTGCATCTGTGGTGAAAGGTGACAGAGCTCGAGCGGTGTTTGTCAGACCATGAGACATCCCATCTGTGGAGAAAGGTGACAGAGCAAGAGCGGTGTTTGTCAGACCATGAGACATCCCATCTGTGGTGAAAGGTGACAGAGCTAGAGCGGTGTTTGTCAGACCATGAGACATCCCATCTGTGGTGAAAGGTGACAGAGCTAGAGCGCTGTTTGTCAGACCATGAGACATCCCATCTGTGGTGAAAGGTGACAGAGCTTGAGCAGTGTTTGTCAGACCAATAGACATCCCATCTGTGGTGAAAGGTGACAGAGCTAGAGCGATGTTTGTCAGACCATGAGACATCCCATCTGTGGTGAAAGGTGACAGAGCTAGAGCGATGTTTGTCAGACCATGAGACATCCCATCTGTGGTGAAAGGTGACAGAGCTAGAGCGATGTTTGTCAGACCATGAGACATCCCATCTGTGGTGAAAGGTGACTACTAAGCATTTAATAAAGACATTTAAAGTACAATATTATGGGGAATGGGAATGAGAGTGCTACTTCCGTGTTGGAAAGGAATCACAGCAGTGATTGGATGAGGGTATGAGGCATGAGTCGAGGTGTTCAGAGGCTTGACCAGTGCAGGACAGGATTTGACTGGGAAGACAAAAAACTATAAGACAACGAACTACACAGATAGACAAGAGTTAAGAATGAGTTAGTCCAAGTAAGGAGTAAAATCATTCATGTGTAATAATGGGATTGTGTAACTGATTGACTCTACATACAGGAATGAGAGAAAATGGATAGGGGACTCAGTGCTTGAAGGGGAAACATTCAATGTGCCAGTGGATGAGGGGGCACATGACACGTGACTTCAGTTCATGTCAGGAGAAAGTTGACAATGGTAGTGGAGTTGAGTAGACATCACCTCTTAATCAGGGAACAGGAGGGGTCTGTAAATACAAATAGCAGACACATTCCATTACAGCTGCACCATCGTAGGTTTGGACAAAGAGTTTCTCTCAGATATCTCAGCATTCGTAAAGTCAAACACAGACTGCGGCGCACCTCGCCTACTTGACAGATTTAAAGTATCCCAACGCGTTCCTGAATAACGCTCTAAACATCCACATACCTGACGATAACTGACAACTGCAAGCAGACAGGTGCAGGTCCCAGAGCGGTGGGGCACTTTTTAACAGTTGATCAGACTGAAAAATCATCTCGTTTTCATCCGATACAGCATGTCAGATATTTAGGTGTAGCCTAGGCTGCTGCAACATTTATGTAATGAGTTTTTGCTTGCGTCTATTATGTGTTATCATCTTTTCTAAATAAATACTGGAGGAAAGTGGAAAGCCTAGATGAGCGCACGTGAAAAAATGCGCAGCGCCAACCTCTCTCTTTAATATAACTTTTAATGGCTGAGGCAATGGAAGCCATCAAATTATTCAGTATTGTTTTCAACATCACAGAAAAGACAGTCAAAAGTTCCATATGTTCAGCAAGTAAAGCATCATAACGTGCAATTACCTCTGCAAGCTCATTGTAGTTGCCCTTGTTAACGAAACTTTCCCTCTCATCGTGTCCTCTTTAAAGCAAAATCTTGCATGCTCTGCTTTTGTTTTTTGTTGAGCTGAACTATCTATGTTGTTCAGGTCACTGGTTTTACCAGACTATCCCCACTCCCTCCTAGCATTCAGGTTGGTTTTACCAGACTATCCCCACTCCCTCCTAGCATTCAGGTTGGTTTTACCAGGCTATCTCCACTCCCTCCTCGCTCCTAGCATTCAGTCTGGTTTTACCAGGCTATCCCCACTCCCTCCTAGCATTCAGGTTGGTTTTACCAGACTATCCCCACTCCCTCCTAGCATTCAGTCTGGTTTTACCAGGCTATCCCCACTCCCTCCTAGCATTCAGGTTGGTTTTACCAGACTATCCCCACTCCCTCCTAGCATTCAGGTTGGTTTTACCAGGCTATCCCCACTCCCTCCTAGCATTCAGTCTGGTTTTACCAGACTATCCCCACTCCCTCCTAGCATTCAGTCTGGTTTTACCAGGCTATCCCCACTCCCTCCTAGCATTCAGGTTGGTTTTACCAGGCTATCTCCACTCCCTCCTCGCTCCTAGCATTCAGTCTGGTTTTACCAGGCTATCCCCACTCCCTCCTAATGTTCCGTCTGGTTTTACCAGGCTATCCCCACTCTCTCCTAACGTTCAGTCTGGTTTTACCAGGCTATCCCCACCCCCTCCTAACGTTCAGGCTGGTTTTACCAGGCTATCCCCACTCCCTCCTAGCTCCTAGCATTCAGGCTGGTTTTACCAGACTATCCCCACTCCCTCCTAGCATTCAGGCTGGTTTTACCAGACTATCCCCACTCCCTCCTAGCATTCAGGCTGGTTTTACCAGGCTATCTCCACTCCCTCCTAACGTTCAGGCTGGTTTTACCAGGCTATCCCCACTCCCTCCTAGCTCCTAGCATTCAGTCTGGTTTTACCAGGCTATCCCCACCCCCTCCTAACGTTCAGGCTGGTTTTACCAGGCTATCCCCACCCCCTCCTAACGTTCAGGCTGGTTTTACCAGGCTATCCCCACTCTGTCCTAGCTCCAAAGCTACCACAGGCCAGGACTACATTCTGTTCATTTGATTCTGCACACATCACCACATCTTAACATGTTAATGTAAACTAAATGTCCCTCTCCGGTACAGGGACAATGTAACCTACGTATCGTCATACACTATGCAGGTGACAAGGAGTGTTGTGTCACTATCTGAGCTGTGATATTACTGTATGCTGGTTGTTAGATGTAATATGAGCTCTGTCCTGCCATGCTATTGTGCTTCAGGCTCTTCTCTCCTGCACTGAGTCCACCAACCAATCATCGTGATTCACTTCACCGACTATTTTCTCCAGGGGCGCAGTACTACTCTGGCTGAACCTGTAAAAACACATTTCACTGCACCTTTTTTACAGGTTATCTTTCCTCATGTCCTTTCTCTCCACTGAATCTCCTCTATGGTATTGTCTCATCATGTATTCCTCTGCTTCTCCATGGCTTCCACTGTTCCTATTGTGTTATCAATCTGGAAACCCATGCACCCACAGACAGCGCAGGTGGAGTGAGTGACGCTACTCTCCTCTCCTATACACATGTTCAAGGCCGCTCACTGTGCGTGCGTGCGCGTGTGTGTATGTGTGTGTGTGTGTAGGCTCTGATTGCTTGTGTAGGAGGTGCTGATGGGTTCTCAGTGGGTGGAGTTGCATAACATTGTCAGTGGGACTACATGGATGACTGTGTTACAGCAAGGTTAAAGAGAGAGGTCTCTCTCTCTCTCTCTCTCTCTCTCTCTCTCTCTCTTCTCTCTCTCTCTCTTTATCTCTCATTGTGTATCGTTAGGAGAAACCCACTGAGCTTTAAGGTTGTAAACAGAAGACGAGAGGAGATGAGACCTGAATCCCAGATCAGATGTTGATGTTAGGGAGATCCATGTGAGGTGTTTCCTGCCCAGTGTGGGGGGCCTCCGATCAGCCTCCTAAATGCTGATAAATGAGCTACCATGTTCTGTCGAGCCTCTGCTTCACCACTGCTTCACCACGGCACCCATTGGCAAGTGTGTCTGTTCTGGTACGGCCATCCAGTAGCAGAGCCTTACCCAGTGTCCCTGAGAGCCGTGCCAAGCTAAGGGCGCTTTCCATCAGGCTCTGTCAGGGCACAGCCACCCTTTGCCTCTAGGATCAGTGGAGGGTCACATCTCTCAGCTCACCATGTGCCAGTAGGTTGGCAACAGCCTGAGTTATGTCAGCTATGTACTGTAGGTATCTCCTTCCGCCTGGTAAGAAGCATTCAACAGAAAGAAAATAAAAATCCAACATATATATTTTTTTAAATTATAAAAAAATTACAAGTTGAACATCAAAGCAAATCAAATTGTATTTGTCACTTGTGCCGAAAACAATATATTAGCGTGAAATGCTTACTTATGAGTTCTCAACCAGAGTTTTCAAAAATTAAGAAATACAATAAAATTACAATAACGAGGCTATATACAAGGGGTACTGGTACCGAGTCAACGCGCAGGAGTACAGGTTAGTTGTAGGTAGGGGTAAAGTGACTATGCATAGATAATAAACAGAGAGTAGCAGCAGCGTATGTGAAGAGTGTGAAGGAATGTGAATGTACGTGTGTGTGTGTGTGTGTGTGTGTGTGTGTGTGTGTGTGTGTGTGTGTGTGTGTGTGTGTGTGTGTGTGTGTGTGTGTGTGTGTGTGTGTGTGTGTGTGTGTGTGTGTGTGTGTGTGTGTGTGTGTTGAATGTATTCAGTTGTACAACTGACTGGGTATCCCCCACACACCCACACACACACACACACACACACTGCCGAGCTGAGCAGAGATACAGATTTACTACGGCTACAGCCATGTTCATTTGTTTTCCCCAGGCTGAGGGCCAGCCATAAAACTGTTAGATAGATAGTGATGGTAAATCCTACTGTGCTGCTACACCTCACAGAGGATTACCATTAAGAGGCTATGCAAGCTGGCTGCCAGGTGTCACAACACATACAGTACTACTGACACAAAGTGAGACAGGAAAATGTTGTTTACACAATCTGTTAGGAATAGGTAACTGCAAGGCGTAGTGAGAGTAGACATTGGTAGGCTGGCTTGTTGGTTTCATGTTAATTGATTCAAACATGAACAGCACAAGAGAGAATGAAATGACAGGACATTGAACAGAATGGGATGTGAATAGATAGTATTTGTAAGGTCACATATAAATGTAAGATAAACAGTAAACACATGCATGGGAGAACATGCTTTCAAAGTACTGTGGTGTAATATCTAATATGGTGCTGCTACAGTAACTAGGGCTCTGTAAGGGCATTTCACTGTGTGAGCTATTCTAGCTGGGTAAAATAATCTCTCCTCCTCAAGAGGAGTCATGACTTCAGCAAATATGAAAACACATGTTAAATGCACTCTTCCTCTCATTGTGTGTGTGTGTGTGTGTGTGTGTGTGTGTGTGTGTGTGTGTGTGTGTGTGTGTGTGTGTGTGTGTGTGTGTGTGTGTGTGTGTGTGTGTGTGTGTGTGTGTGTGTGTGTGTGTGTGTGTGTGTGTGTGTGTGTGTGTGTGAGAGAGAGTATACTTCATTAGAGTCGGTATGATTTAAGGGAGCTCTTGGCTACACTCCAGCGCTGCTGCACACGTCAGCACAGAATGACAAGAACGAAGGAGGGATAGAAGAGAATGGAGAGGGATTGAGGGAGGGAGGGACGGATGGAGGAAGCAAGGGAGAAAGGGATGGGAGTAGCAGACGGATGATGATGACCGATACAGGTCTCGAGTTCAAACTACTGTCCAGGGAACATGATCAAGGAGGAACTCTGCAGTTTTATGTTTGTATGACACAGGAGCACTTTGCACTTTGAAGTACTCTACGTTGGACAATGGGCAACATGGTCTCACTAGAATAGAACATGTACAAATAGTGTAATTGGTCTATGACACCCAAGCTGACATATTAGATATGTGACAGTTTTGGGGGCATATTACTTGTTTCACTGCAAAGAAGCCAAGATTCATTAGTATACAATATTTACACGTTGAGAATACAGTTCCACTCTCTCTCTCATTCGTTTTCCAAAATGAATCCTTGAACAGGAGACTCATATGAGCCAACAGGTAGATTGTCATTTGAAATCAGAGCTGTGTAACTGAGCATGACAACTTCCACTGGAGAAGAAAGAACAAGTCAACTCCTCTGGGAAATGAAGTCTTAGCTGAGGTACAGTTGACTTGTCTCCTGGGACGCCAACATGAGTACAATCCACAGGATCCTCACTACAGGTACCTGCTGAATGGAGAGAAGAGGATGGAGGAGAGAAGATGAGAGAGAATATTCTAGTAGCATGTGCCTATGTCCTTACTGCACCTAGAGTATTTGGAGTGCTGTATTTACAAGTGACTGGTTGCTTTCCTTATTCTTGACTTCAACCCTTATCTGATTCTCTATATGAGTTATAGGATTCTATCTTGTAAATAAAGGGTTAAATAAGGATTTTGAAGGTGGTGGATCTGTCCTCTACATTCTTTGCATTCCCAGTACATTGTCTCCAATCCAAGTCCCATTATACAGTACATTGTCTCCAATCCAAGTCCCATTATACAGTACATTGTCTCCAATCCAAGTCCCATTATACAGTACATTGTCTCCAATCCAAGTCCCATTATACAGTACATTGTCTCCAATTCAAGTCCCATTATACAGTACATTGTCTCCAATCCAAGTCCCATTATATAGTACATTGTCTCCAATCCAAGTCCCATTACATAGTACAGTCACGGTCAAAAGTTTTGAGAATGACACAAATTAAAATTTTCACAAAGTCTGCTGCCTCAGTTTATATGATGGCAATTTGAATATACTCCAGAATATTATGAAGAGTGATCAGATGAATTGCAATTAATTGCAAAGTCCATCTTTGCCATGCAAATGAACTGAATCCCCCAAAAAACATTTCCACTGCATTTCAGCCCTGCCACAAAAGGACCAGCGATTCTCAGTGATTCTCTCGTTAACCCAGGTGTGAGTGTTGACGAGGACAAGACTGGAGATCACTCTGTCATGCTGATTGAGTTCGAATAACAGACTTCAAGCTTCAAAAGGAGGGTGGTGCTTGGAATCATTGTTCTTCCTCTGTCATCCATGGTTACCTGCAAGAAAACACATGCCGTCATCATTGCTTTGCACAAAAAGGGCTTCACGGGCAAGGATATTGCTGCCAGTAAGATTGCACCTAAATCAACCATTTACCGGATCATCAGAACTTCAAGGAGAGCGGTTCAATTGTTGTGAAGAAGGCTTCAGGGTGCCTAAGAAAGTCCAGCAAGCGCCAGGACCGTCTCCTAAAGTTGATTCAGCTGCGGGATCGGGGCACCACCAGTACAGAGCTTGCTCAGGAATGGCAGCAGGCAGATGTGAGTGCATCTGCACGCACAGTGAGGCGAAGACTTTTGGAGAATGGCCTGGTGTCAAGAAGGGCAGCAAAGAAGCCAAATCTCTCCAGGAAAAATATCATGGACAGACTGAAATTCTGCAAAAGGTACAGGGATTGGACTGCTGAGGACTGGGGTAAAGTCATTTTCTCTGATGAATCCCCTGATGAATCCCCACATCCGGAAAAAAGCTTGTCCAGAGAAGACAAGGTGAGCGCTACCATCAGTCCATCCAGGAACAGTTTGGTGACGAACAATGCCTTTTCCAGCATGATGGAGCACCTTGCCATAAGGCAAAAGTGATAACTAAGTGGCTCGGGGAACAAAACATCAATATTTTGGGTCCATGGCCAGGAAACTCCCCAGACCTTAATCCCATTGAGAACTTGTGGTCAATCCTCAAGAGGCGGGTGGACAAACAAAACCCCACAAATTCTGACAAACTCCAAGCATTGATTGTGCAAGAATGGGCTGCCATCAGTCAGTCAGGTCTTACTCATAGTGTTTACAGACAACCAGCACACAATAGATCCAGTTGTAATAGCTGGGTACACTTACTGAGACTATGGGTTTGTAAAGCTATTCCACACCATCAACATCATCATTTAGACTCTGTTTCTACCCTCAACAGGAAACCGGAGACACTGATTACAGTGTGTGTGTACATGTGTGTGTGAGCCTTCTTCTGTTTGCTTGTGTGTGTGTGTGTGTGTGTGTGTGTGTGTGTGTGTGTGTGTGTGTGTGTGTGTGTGTGTGTGTGTGTGTGTGTGTGTGTGTGTGTGTGTGTGTGTGTGTGTGTGTGTGTGTGTGTGTGTGTGTGTGTGTGTGTGTGTGTGTGTGTGACGTGGACAATTGTGGGATAGACAGAACCAGTGAATTCCTAAGTCCAATTTTGTATTCCCAGAAATGTCTGCCACATCACAATGTTATCTCAACAAATACAAACAGTATACGAAACAGCATATCATGTATTAAATATATTCTACACATGGGAAGACTAGCTTGTCAAGGTCATTGTGAAACAATACTCTGTGACATCATTATTTCTAGATAACAACCCCCAGTATTGGATATCATAGAATCATTGATGCCAGTGTAAAGTCAATAGAAGCATACATAATAGATATTTAATCAGCCTCCTTGCTGTCTCTTACTATGTATTGTCTGTGTGAGCCAGCCTGACTCAGGTTGCTGCTCTAGTAACTCTATATCACTCTCTCCTTAGTCCTCTGTCTGTCTGTCTGTCTGTCTGTCTGTCTGTCTGTCTGTCTGTCTGTCTGTCTGTCTGTCTGTCTGTCTGTCTGTCTGTCTGTCTGTCTGTCTGTCTGTCTGTCTGTCTGTCTGTCTGTCTGTCTGTCTGTCTGTCTGTCTGTCTGTCTGTCTGTCTGTCTGTCTGCCTGTCTGTCTGTCTGTCTGTCTGTCTGTCTGTCTGTCTGCCCTAGTGGCAGTTGCTTTCCTAGCATGGAGTGGGAGGCTTTTATTCCCACCGTAACAGCTGCTTGTGAAATGGACTGGACACACACCACCCACTGTCCATCCTTGTGACCTCTCACTCTCACTCTCACTCACACACAAACACTCTTACTCTCGTATACACACACAGTTTCCAAGCAACGTGTGTGTGTGTGTGTGTGTTTGTTTGATTTATTGTTTATTGCTGTACGTGTGTGAACATGTGCACATGTGCATCCATGAGTGCATCGTAGAATACTTAAGTGCCCACATGTCACAAAAGCCGGCAAAAGCCTTCATATAACAACTGTATAATCTGAAAGAACAGATAGGCAGTAAGAAATATTGCAGAAGGACATTTTCATACGCCAAACCCGGCTGCCAGGCTGTAATAAATTTGTCCACTGCTATACGATATAAACTCAAATTACTGTACTCAAATTAAGGATGTCTATAATGTAGAGAGAAACATAAGACAGAAGAGACACTGAGATATAATAGGTTAGAGGGTAGATTTTTTATTTATTTAATTTTACCTTTATTTAACCAGGCAAGTCAGTTAAGAACACATTGTTATTTTCAATGACGGCCTGGGAACAGTGGCTGTTCAGGGGCAGAACGACAGATTTGTACCTTGTCAGGTCGGGGGTTTGAACTCGCAACCTTCCGGTTACTAGTCCAACGCTCTAACCACTAGGCTACCCTCCTCCTCTGGAGGTGGCAGAGAGAAACAGTAGTAGAGACACAGTACTTCCGGCGCCGACAGAGATGGCCGCCTCGCTTCGCGTTCCTAGGAAACTATGCAGTATTTTTTTTTTTTTATGTGTTATTTCTTACATTGTTACCCAAGGAAATATTAGCTTTTATTACATACAGTGGGGAGGAACTATTTCATATAAGAGCAACTTCAACTCACCAACATTACGACCAGGAATACAACTTTCCCGAAGCGGATCCTCTGTTTGGTCCACCACCCAGGACAATGGATCGGATCCCAGCCGGCGACCCAAAACCACGGCGCCGCAGAAGGGGCAGACGGAGCGGTCTTCTGGTAAGGCTCCGTAGGCACATCGCGCACCGCTCCCAAGCATACTACTCGCCAATGTCCAGTCTCTTGACAACAAGGTAGATGAAATCCGAGCAAGGGTTGCCTTCCAGAGAGACATCAGAGATTGTAACAGTCTTTGTTTCTCACTCGGGATATGTCATCAGAGTCGGTACAGCCACCTGGCTTCTTCACGCATCGCGCCGACAGAAACAAACATCTCTCTGGTAAGAAGAAGGGCGGGGGTGTATGCCTTATGATTAACGAGACGTGGTGTGATCATAACAACATACAGGAACTCAAATCCTTTTATTCACCTGACCAACAATTCCTTACAATAAAATGCAGACCGCATTATCTACCAAGAGAATTCTCTTCGATCATAATCACAGTCGTGTATATCCCGTCCCAATCAGACACATCGACGGCCCTGAAAGAACTACATTTGACTCTATGTAGTGGAAACCACATATACTGAGTATGCATTTATTGTAGCTGGGGATTTTAACTAGGTTAATCTGAAAACAAGGCTCCCTAAATTTTATCAGCATATCCAATGCGCGACCCGGGCTGGCAAAACCCTGGATCATTGTTATTCTAACTTCCGCAACGCATATAAAGCCCTCCCCCGCCCCCCTTTCGGGAAAATCTGACCATGACTCCATTTTGTTGGTCCCGGCATATAGACAGAAACTAAAACATGAAGCGCCCGTGCTCAGATCTGTTCAACACTGGTCCGAACAATCGGATTCCACACTTCAAGATTGCTTTGATCACGTGGACTGGGATATGTTCCGCATAGCGTCGGACAATAACGTTGGGGAATATGCTGATTCGGTGAGCGAGTTTATTAACAAGTGCATCGGTGATGTTGTACCCACAGCGTCTATCAAAACATTCCCCAACCTGAAACCGTGGATTGATGGCAGCATTCGCGCAAAACTGAAAGCGCGAACCACTGCTTTTAATCTGAGCAAGGTGACTGGAAACATGACCGAATACAAACAGTGTAGCTATTCCCTCTGCAAGGCAATCAAACAAGCTAAGCCTCAGTATATAGACAAAGAAGAGTGGAAATTCAACGGCTCAGACACGAGAGGTATGTGGCAGGATCTAGTCAATCACGAACTACAAAAGGAAAACCAGCCCCGTCACTGACCGCGATGTCTTGCTCCCAGACAAACTTAACAAATTCTTTGCTCGCTTTGAGGACAACACAGTGCCACTGACACGGCCCACTACCAAAACCTGCGGGCTCTCCTTCACTGCAGCCAACGTGAGTAAAACATTTAAACATGTTAACCCTCGCAAGGCTGCATTCTCAGCTGCGTCCTCAGAGGTATGCGCAGACCAGCTGGCTGGTGTGTTTACGGACATATTCATTCAATCCTTATCCCAGTCTGCTGTTCCCACATGCTTCGAGAAGGCCACCATTTTTCCTGTTCCCAAGAAAGCAAAGGTAACAACATCTCCACCCCGCTAATCCTCAACACTGGGGCCCCACAAGGGTGTGTTCTCAGCTCTCTCCTGTACTCCCTGTTCACCCATGCGTGGCCATCCAACTCAATCATCAAGTTTGCTGACGACACTACAGTGGTAGGCTTGATTACCAACAATGCCGAGACGGCCTACAGGGAGGAGGTGAGGGCCCTCGGAGTGTGGTGTCAGTAGAATAACCTCACACTCAATGTCAACAAAACAAGGAGCTGATCGTGGACTTCAGGAAATAGCAGAGGGAGCAGCCCCTTATCCACATCGACGGGACAGTAGTGGAGAAGGTGGAAAGTTTTAAGTTCATCGGCGTACACATCACGGACAAATTGAAATGGTCCACCCACACAGACAGCGTGGTGAAGTAGGCGCATCAGCGCCTCTTCAACCTCAGGAGGCTGAAGAAATTTGGCTTGTCACAGAAAACACTCACAAACTTCTACAGATGCACAATCGAGAGCATCCTGTCGGGCTGCATCACCGCCTGGTACGGCAACTGCTCCTCCCACAACTGTAAGGCTCTCCAGAGGGTAGTGAGGTCTGCACAACGCATCACCGGGGGCAAACTACCTGCCCTCCAGGACACCTACACCACCAGATGTCACAGGAAGGCCAAAAAGATCTTCAAGAACAACAACCACCCGAGCCACTGCCTGTTCACCCCGCTATCATCCAGAAGGCGAGTTCGGTACAGGTGCATCAAAGCGGGGACCGAGAGACTGAAAAACAGCTTATATCTCAAGGCCATCAGACTATTAAACAGCCACCACTAACATTGAGTGGCTGCTGCCAACATACTGACTCATTCTAGCCACTTTAATAATGAAAAATTGATGTAATAAATGTATCACTAGCCACTTTAAACAATGCCACTTTATATACATATATTTGCGTAGTGACAACGAGCAGAAGAGTTGAGGCTCTTACTGAAGTTACACATGTGGGGAACATTTTTAGTAGCCAAGGAACCGGGAAAAAAAATGTGGCGTTTTATCAACGCATTTCATGCAAATCAACGTCATTTTACATGACTGGAGACTTTTTAAATCTGGATGTGAAAGAAACGACACCAGTTTAAGCGAGGTGATGGCGAGCGCAGTATAACACTTAAATAAGAAAAGGAGAGTCGTAAACAATAATAGCTCTATTTAGTGGAAGTAGTACATGTGTCTCTCTACGTTGTCTGAAGGCGAGGCAGTCAGTGGAGCTACCAGTCTGACTGTCTGTCTTCAAACCAAGCTTTGTTCCTCAGCTGAAATAACTGGTCATGTTCAGGCGTGAACCATGGGTTGGCTCTATCTGTCATTCCTAATCTCTTCAATGGAGCGTGTTTATCAGATACAGAGTTAAACATATATTGCCAAGGGATGCCAGGCTTCCTCAAATATATCTAAAAACATTTTCAATAATAATCTCTTTCGTCTCTCTGTGTTTTTCATCATTTTATCATAGATTCCCAAGTGGCACAATCTCACCGGAGAAATCATCTGAGCGCGGGGAAACAGCGCCCCCCTCTGTCTGAGTATGTGAAGCACATGTATCTGATGCTGTCTGGTCAAAAGGAGTACGACATGTTGCCATGCCAGCAAGCGGTTGGCCTCCCTTAATAAAAAATATATATAAAGGAATTAGCCAATCAGTGTTGAGCTGAACTCAACTGTGGGTTGTCCTCGAGCAGTAAAACTCCCCCCAAGGGAGGCTCGTTTGGATTTGGCTCCACACCGATCAAATCACATCCTAAGCAAAACTTAATCATTGTCAGAAAAAAAGTGTCTGTTTCTGGCCTGCTTGTGTTGATGTCCTGCTGTAGCTAGCTTGTGTTGATGTCCTGCTGTAGCTAGCTAGCATTCGAGACGTGTAGTCCACTTGTCATTCCAATCTCCTTGCATTAGCGTAGCCTCTTCTGTAGCCTGTCAACTATGTGTCTGTATATCCCTGTTCTCTCCTCTCTGCACAGACCATACAAACGCTCCACACCGCGTGGCCGCGGCCACCCTAATCTGGTGGTCCCAGCGCGCACGACCCACGTGGAGTTCCAGGTCTCCGGTAGCCTCTGGAACTGCCGATCTGCAGCCAACAAGGCAGAGTTCATCTCAGCCTATGCCTCCCTCCAGTCCCTCGACTTCTTGGCACTGACGGAAACATGGATCACCACAGATAACACGGCTACTCCTACTGCTCTCTCCTCGTCCGCCCACGTGTTCTCGCACACCCCGAGAGCTTCTGGTCAGCGGGGTGGTGGCACCGGGATCCTCATCTCTCCCAAGTGGTCATTCTCTCTTTCTCCCCTTACCCATCTGTCTATCGCCTCCTTTGAATTCCATGCTGTCACAGTTACCAGCCCTTTCAAGCTTAACATCCTTATCATTTATCGCCCTCCAGGTTCCCTCTGAGAGTTCATCAATGAGCTTGATGCCTTGATAAGCTCCTTTCCTGAGGACGGCTCACCTCTCACAGTTCTGGGTGACTTTAACCTCCCCACGTCTACCTTTGATTCCTCTCTGCCTCCTTCTTTCCACTCCTCTCCTCTTTTGACCTCACCCTCTCACCTTCCCCCCCTACTCACAAGGCAGGCAATACGCTTGACCTCATCTTTACTAGATGCTGTTCTTCCACTAACCCCATTGCAACTCCCCTCCAAGTCTCCGACTACTACCCTGTATCCTTTTCCCTCTCACTCTTATCCAACACTTCCCACACTGCCCCTACTCGGATGGTATCGCGCCGTCCCAACCTTCGCTCTCTCTCCCCCGCTACTCTCTCCTCTTCCATCCTATCATCTCTTCCCTCTGCTCAAACCTTCTCCAACCTATCTCCTGATTCTGCCTCCTCAACCCTCCTCTCCTCCCTTTCTGCATCCTTTGACTCTCTGTGTCCCCTATCCTCCAGGCCGGCTCGGTCCTCCCCTCCCGCTCCGTGGCTCGACGACTCATTGCGAGCTCACAGAACAGGGCTCCGGGCAGCCGAGCGGAAATGGAGGAAAACTCGCCTCCCTGCGGACCTGGCATCCTTTCACTCCCTCCTCTCTACATTTTCCTCCTCTGTCTCTGCTGCTAAAGCCACTTTCTACCACTCTAAATTCCAAGCATCTGCCTCTAACCCTAGGAAGCTCTTTGCCACCTTCTCCTCCCTCCTGAATCCTCCCCCCTCCTCCCTCTCTGCAGATGACTTCGTCAACCATTTTGAAAAGAAGGTCGACGACATCCGATCCTCGTTTGCTAAGTCAAACGACACCGCTGGTTCTGCTCACACTGCCCTACCCTGTGCTCTGACCTCTTTCTCCCCTCTCTCTCCAGATGAAATCTTGCGTCTTGTGACGGCCGGCCGCCCAACAACCTGCCCGCTTGACCCTATCCCCTCCTCTCTTCTCCAGACCATTTCCGGAGACCTTCTCCCTTACCTCACCTCGCTCATCAACTCATCCCTGACCGCTGGCTACGTCCCTTCCGTCCTCAAGAGAGCGAGAGTTGCACCCCTTCTGAAAAAACCTACACTCGATCCCTCCGATGTCAACAACTACAGACCAGTATCCCTTCTTTCTTTTCTCTCCAAAACTCTTGAACGTGCCGTCCTTGGCCAGCTCTACCGCTATCTCTCTCAGAATGACCTTCTTGATCCAAATCAGTCAGGTTTCAAGACTAGTCATTCAACTGTTACTGCTCTTCTCTGCATCACGGAGGCGCTCCGCACTGCTAAAGCTAACTCTCTCTCCTCTGCTCTCATCCTTCTAGACCTATCGGCTGCCTTCGATACTGTGAACCATCAGATCCTCCTCTCCACCCTCTCCGAGTTGGGCATCTCCGGCGTGGCCCACGCTTGGATTGCGTCCTACCTGACAGGTCGCTCCTACCAGGTGGCGTGGCGAGAATCTGTCTCCTCACCACGCGCTCTCACCACTGGTGTCCCCAGGGCTCTGTTCTAGGCCCTCTCCTATTCTCGCTATACACCAAGTCACTTGGCTCTGTCATAACCTCACATGGTCTCTCCTATCATTGCTATGCAGACGACACACAATTAATCTTCTCCTTTCTCCCTTCTGATGACCAGGTGGCGAATCGCATCTCTGCATGTCTGGCAGACATATCAGTGTGGATGACGGATCACCACCTCAAGCTGAACCTCGGCAAGACGGAGCTGCTCTTCCTCCCGGGGAAGGACTGCCCGTTCCATGATCTCGCCATCACGGTTGACAACTCCATTGTGTCCTCCTCCCAGAGCGCTAAGAACCTTGGCGTGATCCTGGACAACACCCTGTCGTTCTCAACTAACATCAAGGCGGTGGCCCGTTCCTGTAGGTTCATGCTCTACAACATCCACAGAGTACGACCCTGCCTCACACAGGAAGCGGCGCAGGTCCTAATCCAGGCACTTGTCATCTCCCGTCTGGATTACTGCAACTCGCTGTTGGCTGGGCTCCCTGCCTGTGCCATTAAACCCCTACAACTAATCCAGAACGCCGCAGCCCGTCTGGTGTTCAACCTTCCCAAGTTCTCTCACGTCACCCCGCTCCTCCGCTCTCTCCACTGGCTTCCAGTTGAAGCTCGCATCCGCTACAAGACCATGGTGCTTGCCTACGGAGCTGTGAGGGGAACGGCACCTCAGTACCTCCAGGCTCTGATCAGGCCCTACACCCAAACAAGGGCACTGCGTTCATCCACCTCTGGCCTGCTCGCCTCCCTACCACTGAGGAAATACAGTTCCCGCTCAGCCCAGTCAAAACTGTTCGCTGCTCTGGCCCCCCAATGGTGGAACAAACTCTCTCACGACGCCAGGATAGCGGAGTCAATCACCACCTTCCGGAGACACCTGAAACCCCATCTCTTTAAGGAATACCTAGGATAGGATAAGTAATCCTTCCCCCCTAAAAGATTTAGATGCACTATTGTAAAGTGGCTGTTCCACTGGATGTCATAGGTGAATGCACCAATTTGTAAGTCGCTCTGGATAAGAGCGTCTGCTAAATGACTTAAATGTAGATGTAAATAATGTTTACATACCCTACATTACCCATCTCATATGTATATACTGTACTCTATACCATCTAATGCATCTTGCTATGCCGTTCGGCCAGCGCTCATTCATATATATATTTATGTACATATTCTTATTAATTCCTTTACACTTGTGTGTATAAGGTAGTTGTTGTGAAATTGTTAGGTTAGATTACTTGTTAGATATTACTGCATGGTCAGAACTAGAAGCACAAGCGTTTCGCTACGCTCGCATTAACATCTGCTCACCATGTGTATGTGATAAATAAAATTGGATTTGATTTGATTTGAGATAGAATAGGTCAGAGGGTAGAGGAGGAGGCAGATAGAAACAGAATATAGTAGAGACACTGAGATAGAATAGGTCAGAGGGTAGAGGAGGAGGAGGCAGAGAGAACAGAGCTAGCTTCATGAATAGTTGATTTTCTCATAATAACCAGGAATATGCCCAGTACAGTAAGTGTGGGTGGATGAGAAGCCGTCTACCCTGTGTAACCCCAGCCGTCTACTCTGTGTAACCCCAGCCGTCTACCCTGTGTAACCTCCATCAGTCTACCCTGTGTAACCCTCAAACTGGGTCGTTCCACGAAATTAGCTTTTGAAATGTTAAGTAAAAATTGTGCACCAATATGTATTTTTAAAAGCTTTTGAAAAGTTAAGTAAAAATTGTGCACAAATATTTATTTTTAAAAGCTTGTTATATTAAATTAAGTGCCCTTTAATATAGACAACATGGAGAATTCAATCAAATTCTGCATTTTGACATGTCCCTCTGTCAACCACTTCTAGGAAGGTTTTAGCCCACTTAATCCGCAGGCAGTGTTTATGTAATCAGACATGTTCATGCCTATCCAGCCTTATTGTGACACAACAGAAGGCTGCCCAGGCTTCACTGGAGATCAGGCAGAGTGTCTTCTTACTACAGTATGTTCTTTCCACAACACTTCCCCAACACTTCTCAGAATACATGTGGATCCTCTTGTATCACTATGATGGTATAGAGTAACTGTGTCCAAAGGGATGGTACTAACGTGTCACTGTATGACATATGACTACTACTAACAGTGTCACTATTTTTACATAATTTCTAATGAAACCATGTTGGGCTTTGTCTTTGTAGAAGTTGTGGCTGAAAATATCATTGAAGAGGGAAAAGGTCATAGGTCGGTTCAGTACGTGACCTTGTTGGAGCGTTTGGGGACCACTGCTGTACAGTAGCAGACAGAAAGCCCTGTGTGTGAGAGTGAGAAGACCTGGGTGGAGAGTCAGTGAGGGGTGTAGGGTTTCTGTACAACCTGGCAGCACACATTGTAATGATGGCTAGCTGTTGTACTGCAACATGGACATGAATTAGTGTTTAGAGAAAATACCATAATCTGAGGTTATTCTGACATGGTGAAATATACAGTACAGCACAACCCTACTCTGTCCACTTCCCATTTCATTGTAGCAATCTAAGGGGAACAGCCAGCGCAGGGGATTGAACTGACAAACACTTGCACCGCAATCCCCCCTTTCCCAAAACACGTGTACATTTAGGACATGTAAATATAGGACGTGTAAATATAGGACATATAAATATAGGAGATGTAAGATGTGTAAATATAGGACGTGTAAATATAGGACGTGTAAATATAGGACATGTAAATATAGGATGTGTAAATATAGGATGTGTAAATATAGGACCTGTAAATATAGGACATGTAAATATAGGACATGTAAATATAAGATGTGTAAATATAGGACGTGTAAATATGGGACGTGTAAATATAGGACATGTAAATATAGGACGTGTAAATATAAGATGTGTAAATATAGGACATGTAAATATAGGACGTGTAAATATAGGATGTGTAAATATAGGACATGGCAATATAGGACGTGTAAATATAGGGCTTGTAAATATAGGATGTGTAAATATAGGATGTGTAAATATAGGATGTGTGAATATGGGACATGTAAATATGGGACATGTAAATATAGGATGTGTAAATATGGGACGTGTAAATATAAGATGTGTAAATATAGGACATGTAAATATAGGACGTGTAAATATAGGATGTGTAAATATAGGACATGTAAATATAGGACGTGTAAATATAGGACATGGAAATATAGGACGTGTAAATATAGGGCTTGTAAATATAGGATGTGTAAATATAGGATGTGTAAATATAGGATGTGTAAATATGGGACATGTAAATATGGGACATGTAAATATAGGACGTGTAAATATGGGACATGTACATATGGGACATGTACATATAGGACGTGTAAATATGGGACGTGTAAATATAGGACGTGTAAATATGGGACGTGTAAATATAGGATGTGTAAATATAGGACGTGTAAATATAGGACGTGTAAATATAGGACGTGTAAATATAGGACTATAGACTATGCCTTTCTGTATTATACCTTTTCTAAAATGTTTATTAGCCAGTGACTTTATGTTCGTATTATTATCTTTTATTATTTCTTATTGTTGCATTGTTGAGAAGGAACCTGTAAGTAACCATTTTGTTAGATGGTGTAAACCATGTGTATCCTGTACATATGACTAATACAACTTGAAACAACTCACCAAGGTTAGACGGCAAAAGCACTACCTCCTGCACCATAAAGGTCCAGACCTTTTACTATAAGCCGTACACTACACTCACATACACCACACCAACCCAGTGTGTGTTGTAGAGTAGACAAGCAGACATCAGTGGATGTGATGACCTGTCCGGTGGTGAGTTAGAGGTGTAAGGGTTTCTACTCAGTCTGGCTGGCAGTACTGTACACTCTGTGCTTTGTCAACAGGACAAAATGGACGCCAGCAGAATTCCGCCCCTAATGGGTTTGAACCAGAGAGTGGATGCCGTAGGGGGAACCAGGCAATAGGTTATGAATGTACCTAACTGCTGGTAACAGCATGTGCCTGTATGGTTGCAATGTAATATGTGGCATGATCATTAGAATATTTTTAAATGGTGACAATTTAAACATTGTGTAAATGTGATAAATGTAAATATGACAAGTCGCTTTGGATAAAAGTGTCTGCTAAATGGCAAATATCATTATAAATAATTATTTATATGATGTATATGATGATCATTTTTCATTTTTCTATGATGTCACAATGAGACATTATAGAAATGTACACTCTAAAGTTTTAACTACAATGGATCCTGATGTGGAAGTACTAATGCATGATGTTCCTAGTAATGAGTAGTAGACTGGCCCTATAGGTTGAAATTAAATATGCATCTTCTATAATAATAAGAATAATAATTTTAAGCCCTTTTCAAAACACCCAAAGTCACTTTACATACACAATAAACTCAGCAGGATAAAAAAGCAATGATGACAGACTAACCAGGGAGAACACTAAACATGATGACAGACTAACCAGGGAGAACACTAAACATGATGACAGACTAACCAGGGAGAACACTAAACATGATGACAGACTAACCACGGAGAACACTAAACATGATGACAGACTAACCAGGGAGAACACTAAACATGATGACAGACTAACCAGGGAGAACACTAAACATTATGACAGACTAACCACGGAGAACACTAAACATGACGACAGACTAACCAGGGAGAACACTAAACATGATGACAGACTAACCAGGGAGAACACTAAACATGATGACAGACTAACCAGGGAGAACACTAAACATGATGACAGACTAACCAGGGAGAACACTAAACATGATGACAGACTAACCAGGGAGAACACTAAACATGATGACAGACTAACCAGGGAGAACACTAAACATGACGACAGACTAACCAGGGAGAACACTAAACATGATGACAGACTAACCAGGGAGAACACTAAACATGAATACAGACTAACCAGGGAGAACACTAAACATGATGACAGAGTAACCAGGGAGAACACTAAACATGATGACAGACTAACCAGGGAGAACACTAAACATGATGACAGACTAACCAGGGAGAACACTAAACATGACGACAGACTAACCAGGGAGAACACTAAACATGATGACAGACTAACCACGGAGAACACTAAACATGACGACAGACTAACCAGGGAGAACACTAAACATGATGACAGACTAACCAGGGAGAACACTAAACATGACGACAGACTAACCAGGGAGAACACTAAACATGATGACAGACTAACCAGGGAGAACACTAAACATGATGACAGACTAACCAGGGAGAACACTAAACATGATGACAGACTAGCCAGGGAGAACACTAAACATGATGACAGACTAACCATGGAGAACACTAAACATGATGACAGACTAACCAGGGAGAACACTAAACATGATGACAGACTAACCAGGGAGAACACTAAACATGATGACAGACTAACCAGGGAGAACACTAAACATGATGACAGACTAACCAGGGAGAACACTAAACATGATGACAGACTAACCAGGGAGAACACTAAACATGATGACAGACTAACCAGGGAGAACACTAAACATGATGACAGACTAACCAGGGAGAACACTAAACATGATGACAGACTAACCAGGGAGAACACTAAACATGACGACAGACTAACCAGGGAGAACACTAAACATGATGACAGACTAACCACGGAGAACACTAAACATGACGACAGACTAACCAGGGAGAACACTAAACATGATGACAGACTAACCAGGGAGAACACTAAACATGACGACAGACTAACCAGGGAGAACACTAAACATGATGACAGACTAACCACGGAGAACACTAAACATGACGACAGACTAACCAGGGAGAACACTAAACATGATGACAGACTAACCAGGGAGAACACTAAACATGACGACAGACTAACCAGGGAGAACACTAAACATGATGACAGACTAACCAGGGAGAACACTAAACATGATTACAGACTAACCACAGAGAACACTAAACATGACGACAGACTAACCAGGGAGAACACTAAACATGATGACAGACTAACCAGGGAGAACACTAAACATGATTACAGACTAACCACGGAGAACACTAAACATGATGATAGACTAACCAGGGAGAACACTAAACATGACGACAGACTAACCAGGGAGAACACTAAACATGACGACAGACTAACCAGGGAGAACACTAAATAGTTATACACATGACAATAGGAACGGATACAATTACAAAAACGGACCACGTGAGGTTGAGTTCTGTGAATGTAATTCTGAATCTCGGATATCTGAAAGAAGAACACCAAACAGTCAATTGTGAAACGTTTGTTGTTTAAAGGGATATTTCAAATAGCCTTCATTGTGGTAACTTATCTCCAGAAATTGCTAAATGTTTTCTCATGAAGGTTGTAAGGTTGTAAGGTCTCTCTCTCCCCCACTCTCCACTCTCCCCCACCCCTCTCTAGGTCTCTATCTCCCCCTCTCTCCACTCTCCCCCACCCCTCTCTAGGTCTCTCTCTGGCATCCCAGTGATGTTGGTTCAGGCAGATATTTAAAGATGTACTGTGATAGATCCGTCCTGTGACTCTGCAGCAGAGCATGGGGGACATAGCATTAGGCATTACAATACTCATTTAACAGGATCTCTATGATGGGAGCCTTGAGGAGAACATCCAATCTGCCTCATGATTAAAAACAGTACTTTAGCAAAGCCCCAGAGGGAGTATCCGACGGTGTTGCTTCTCATTGCGTTATACAATATACTGTATATTGAGGAAAGACAGAGATCATTCTACATATTGCTACACATTGACTGTGGAAGGGATGAGTTTCTCCATACAATGTAGTTTGCAGCATGTTGAGTTTGAAAAAGGTTTCAAATACAGTAAATAAAAAGCATTATTATTGTTCATACAATGTTATCTTGACTGTAAATGCCCATTGGTACTGTATTATCTTAATGGATCACTGTCATCAGAGGTAAAATGCACTTAATACCTCTGGGGCCCCTGATGGCAGAAGTCTTTTTAAACGTTGCACTAATTACACCCTATGACTAAATCTCTCTACACAGTGAATCACCTCTGTCTGGCATGACAGGATCATGCCAATGTGACTGTAGCTACCAGGAGGGTATAGGAGGGGAGAAGGGATGTTACTATCACCACTGGGTAATGTCTACTGGTACAGTACGTGTCAAAACAAATGTTATTGGTCGCATGACACATGTTTAGCAGATATTATTGCGGGTGTAGCGGCATGTACGTGTCTGTAGCTATAGAGTGAGTAGAAGGGGTGCTACTGTGCTACTGTGCCATGTGAATACTGTGACCTTGTGTGTCTGACATCCCTTCCTTATATACCAGAGTGATTAAAGACAGCAGGCTGGCATACTGGGCCAGCCCCACTCCTGACTCCCTCCTTCTCTCTCTCTCTCTCTCTCTCTCTCTCTCTCTCTCTCTCTCTCTCTCTCTCTCTCTCTCTCTCTCTCTCTCTCTCTCTCCCTCTCTTCCCTCTCTCTCCCCCTCCCCTCTCCCCCTCCTCACTTCCCCTCTCCCCCTCCCCACTTCCCCTCTCCCCCTCCCCACTTCCCCTCTCCCCCTCCCCACTTCCCCCTCCCCCTCCCCACTTCCCCTCTCCCCCTCCCCACTTCCCCCCCCACTTCCCCTCTCCCCCTCCCCACTTCCCCTCTCCCCCTCCCCACTTCCCCTCTCCCCCTCCCCACTTCCCCCTCCCCCTCCCCACTTCCCCTCTCCCCCTCCCCACTTCCCCTCTTCCCCCCCACTTCCCCTCTCCCCCTCCCCACTTCCCCTCTCCCCCTCCCCACTTCCCCTCTCCCCCTCCCCACTTCCCCCTCCCCCTCTGCATCCCTCTGTACACCATGTTCCATACTGCTGGAGGACTGAAATAGAGAGATGACTGTGACTTAGCTGCCAGGGCAAGCTGGTCAGACTAGAATAAGGACACCAGTTCAAAACACTGTCTGCCAACACTTTAATGACATACCTTTACTAGGCATTATCCCAGAGTAAAGTAAATCCCATGTATAATGAACTTGTAACAGGTATGTACAGCAAGTAGGTTGTTCCATAGAAATATAACCACTAAAATGGTCAAAGTTCCTCAAACCATGGCAATTTATGGGTGGGAGTTTTGGCTTTCCATGGTGACATCACCATGCGGTATATTTGTTAATAGACCAATATGAAAGAGAGTTCCAAACCTCTCTGTCTATAACAGCCAGTTATCAGTTTTCCCCTCCCCACTACGACCACTCCCAGACTATCCTAGCAAAATTCTTGCTTGAGAAATAGTTTGTAGCTAAAAAGCTATTTTTTTGCACATTTTATGAAAATCTGTTACAGTAAGGTACTTCATTGTTACCCAGAAATGAATTGATATTGATATAAAGACAGCTGCATTGGGCCTTTAATTAGAACACTCAATATGGCCGGCAGTCCACTTATCACAGAACATTGCCTCAAATGGGAATTTCCATTCTACTAATTCTATTTCTAAGGTTGTTCCACAGGTAGTTACTCTGGTATATGGCCTGAAGAACTGCATTTCACCCAGAATGCATGACCAATACTTCATTGTAAATGCCATGCTATGGTGTGGATGTGGGAACTGTGCCACTGTGTTCTCCAGTAGTCTAGACGCTGCTAGGCTACATAAACTTTCAAAGGGCAATGTTTCCCTTAAGGTGGGAACTGTCAACTGGCACATTGTTTGGGGAACTACTAAAGTGTGACATATTTTACTGGGAATACTTGAACACAGACTTACGTTTAAATGAGTGTCTTTGAGGTAAATAAATACGGGCAAGGTTGTAATTATTCAAGACAGAATAGTTTGCCAAAGCAGGTCAAGCCCAGTTCCAAGTACTAGAAGACACTCGGGACTGGAACAGCCCCCAGTCCCCCAGTTCAGGTATCCTCTTCTGGTGCCAGCTGACTAGGCTGTGGTGCCTGGGTCTGGAGAGACAAAGCTGGAAACACCAGATATCTCTCTTTGTCAGGCTGAGACGTGGTGACTGTGGTGGATGTTAAACAACCAAGGCTGCTCCTTCCCTTTTCCTCTCTTCTCTCCATGCTCTTGCATATCCATATGTGTGTGTGTGTGTGTGTGTGTGTGTGTGTGTGTGTGTGTGTGTGTGTGTGTGTGTGTGTGTGTGTGTGTGTGTGTGTGTGTGTGTGTGTGTGTGTGTGTGTGTGTGTGTGTGTGTGTGTGTGTGTGTGTGTGTGTGTGTGTGTGTGTGTGTGTGTGTGTGCATGCGTGCCTGTGTGTTTGTGTGTGTGTCTGCAGATGTGTGTGTAAAGTCCTTCCTGTGGCAAGTGGGATTTGAACCAGTGAGCTGCTGTTGATATGAGGAAGCCGATTGGTGAGTGATCTCTGTAACATTGAGATGTGTATGAAGTGTATCAGTGAATCACCCTACTGGACCTCAGCTGTTACACACATCAGTGTATGTGTGTGTACGTGTGAGTGTGTGTTTGTGCCTGCGTGCATGCATGCTCGTGTGTGTGTGTGTGTGTGTGTGTGTGTGTGTGTGTGTGTGTGTGTGTGTGTGTGTGTGTGTGTACGTGTGTGTGTGTGTGTGTGTGTGTGTGTGTGTGTGTGTGTGTGTGTGTGTTTGTGCCTGCGTGCATGCATGCTTGTGTGTGTGTGTGTTTGTGCCTGCGTGCATGCATGCTCGTGTGTGTGTGTCATCATGTGAGTTATGAATCAGCCTTCCCAGTGACTGGAGCTAGATAGACGAGCCAGCCAGACAAGAGAGATGTGATGGTCACACAACCATCCCACAGTCACTGTGAATCTACAGGTTGAGGATTAGGGACATGACATGGCTAATGGCCCCAGAGAGACTAATGTCAGGCCAAGTCAGGACTGGAGTTCTAAAATGGCCATGCAGGCCTATACTACTACAGTGTGATGGTAAAGGATGGATTCAAGTCATTTCACATGGTGTGCAGTATGACAAGTGTAACGTTGATGCGTGCTTTAAACCATATAGCTGGTTAATAACAAACCTATTGGGTGATTTTCGATTCCATGCTTCCTTGATTTTAACAACCTGAATGCATTTTAGGTACAGGGGGACATGGTATTATATCTACCTCAAGTTTTGAAAAGTATCTGGCATGTGTATATGAGCAGGTCTGTTTGAACACACTGCCACTGTCACCTAGTACCCCCTGTATGTAACAGCCAGACAATGTGATGTGCCACCTATGCCAAGAGAGTTGGGTGACAGAGAGACAGAGAGAGTGAAAGAGACAGAGAGACAGAGAGAGTGAGAGAGACAGAGTAACACTAGCACCTGCTAGCACATTCATCTCACACCTGCCTTTCCTCCCTCCCTCCCTCCCTCCCTCCCTCCCTCCCTCCCTCCCCCTCCCTCCCTCCCTCCCTCCCTCCCTCCCCCTCCCTCCCTCCCCCTCCCTCCCTCCCTCCCTCCCTCCCTTCTCTAGAATAACATGCTGTGCTCAGTGTAAGCGTTTTAGCTGACTCACGAGCAACATGGCCTGCCAAATATCACCCCCTCACTCTCTCGCTATCCTCTGCCGCTCACATCACAGTCCTTATCCCCCTACATCAACATAAAACTAATCTGCCTCTCTCTCTCTCCACACACACTCCCGCCCCCCAACACATACACATCTTCCTGCCCTACACACAGCCCCTTCCTGCCTCTCTCTCTCGCTCTCTCTCCACTCCTCTGTGCCTCTAGCTAGCTAGTGGTGACACCCAAAGCAGCTGTGCTAGCATTTGTCACCCTGGCGGCCACAAAACAGAGGAGTTTGACTTTAGCATAATGCGTGTGTGTGGCTGGCCTGCTGATACAGGCCTCTCATTATGTGAAGTGTAATCTGAGCTTTTAGGCCCAGGCACGGCCCTCTGAGGCCTGAATAGACCGCCGCTTGCCTCTCTGTCTTTCCTGAGCTTTCACTCTGCTTAGCTCGGCACTCTGATTATACTGGGGCTGGGCATAGAGCGATAGAAGGATGGATGGTTAGAGAGTAGAGGGGACGGAGGGGTCGGAGGGGAGAGGGGCGTGCGGTGGAGGGTGATGGTACC
>NC_068425.1:28893415-28903415 GCF_023373465.1 Oncorhynchus keta | reverse complement strand
GGCAGTCATGTTGAACAGCAGTGGAGGTTAGGGGTCATGTCAGGGGAGTTGAGATGACATGTAAACTGACACTTAGAGTGATGAGTATGGAACAGTCGTAGAGGTAGAGTAACCTTGTGCCCCTTCTTCTGGTTGAAGGACACTGTCGTGTGTGTGTGTGTGTGTGTGTGTGTGTGTGTGTGTGTGTGTGTGTGTGTGTGTGTGTGTGTGTGTGTGTGTGTGTGTGTGTGTGTGTGTGTGTGTGTGTGTGTGTGTGTGTGTGTGTGTGTGTGTGTGTGTGTGTGTGTGTGTGTGTGTGTGTGTGTGTGTGTGTGTGTGTGTGTGTGTGTGTGTGTGTGTGTGTGTGTGTGTGTGTGTGTGTGTGTGTGTGTGTGTGTGTGTGTGTGTGTGTGTGGGGGTGTGTGTATGTGTTTTCACATGTGTGTGTGCATGCGTGCCTGTCTGTTTACACATCTACTCTTCCGTGCGTAAATGTGTGCATCCACACTTGCTGTGGTGGGAGAGACTGAAGTAGCCGACAATTAGATATGTTGATTGAGGTGTTATATCGCATTTAACAAACTACTGTAACTATATACTTTGTATGTCTATTTATATGGAGTGAGTGTTTGATTTTGGGTTTCGTTCATTTGATTACAGGAATGTCCTAGGGTTAGGGTTGTTCCTGGTCATGTGACCTGTGTATTTCCTGGTCAGGTCATGTGGTAAAGAAAACCTCTTGTCCCTATTTTCTATTGTGAAATATAGAAATGAAAGGGAAGTGCTTATATGAGTGAGTAACTGAATACATCTAAAACACTTGACTTGTGTGTTGATTGGAGCTCGTTGCCTCACCTTCAGTTGGTGGAACATTACATATCACATCCTGGAATAATACAACTGCTGAGGGTTTGACAAAGTTGTCAGAAACTATTGTAAGATTGTTGACAGGTTCAGCTCACACAGATGCATGCCTCTCTGCCCAGAGCCATGATGAATATGTATTTCTGCTCTCACTGTTTGTTATGTCAAACCTTTTCATCAGAATAAAAAGGGCCAGGGAAAATCATAAACCTGTTCTCCACTGTGCTATATTAAATGTTTTGTCATAAACCTGTTCTCCACTGTGCTATATTAAATGTTTTGTCATAAACCTGTTCTCCACTGTGCTATATTAAATGTTTTGTCATAAACCTGTTCTCCACTGTGCTATATTAAATGTTTTGTCATAAACCTGTTCTCCACTGTGCTATATTAAATGTTTTGTCATAAACCTGTTCTCCACTGTGCTATATTAAATGTTTTGTCATAAACCTGTTCTCCACTGTGCTATATTAAATGTTTTGTCATAAACCTGTTCTCCACTGTGCTATATTAAATGTTTTGTCATAAACCTTTTTCAAGCTGAAGCCAGGAGACTCTTTTGGAACACACTCAAGAAGAGAAGTGCATGTTGGAATACTAAGTCATCAATTTGTCATTTTCAGTTAAGGATTCTAGGTAGCCTTGTGGTTAAGAGAGATAGGTCAATGACCAAAAGGTTACTGGTTTGAATCCCTGAGCCAAAAAGTGAAAAATCACAGAAACACAGCTTCTATGATCGACTCCAGTGTTTCCCAACCCTGGTCCTCCAGTGTTTCCCAACCCTGGTCCTCCAGTGTTTCCCAACCCTGGTCCTCCAGTGCTTCCCAACCCTGGTCCTCCAGTGCTTCCCAACCCTGGTCCTCCAGTGTTTCCCAACCCTGGTCCTCCAGTGTTTCCCAACCCTGGTCCTCCAGTGTTTCCCAACCCTGGTCCTCCAGTGCTTCCCAACCCTGGTCCTCCAGTGTTTCCCAACCCTGGTCCTCCAGTGTTTCCCAACCCTGGTCCTCCAGTGTTTCCCAACCCTGGTCCTCCAGTGTTTCCCAACCCTGGTCCTCCAGTGCTTCCCAACCCTGGTCCTCCAGTGTTTCCCAACCCTGGTCCTCCAGTGTTTCCCAACCCTGGTCCTCCAGTGTTTCCCAACCCTGGTCCTCCAGTGCTTCCCAACCCTGGTCCTCCAGTGCTTCCCAACCCTGGTCCTCCAGTGTTTCCCAACCCTGGTCCTCCAGTGCTTCCCAACCCTGGTCCTCCAGTGCTTCCCAACCCTGGTCCTCCAGTGCTTCCCAACCCAGGTCCTCCAGTGTTTCCCAACCCTGGTCCTCCAGTGTTTCCCAACCCTGGTCCTCCAGTGCTTCCCAACCCTGGTCCTCCAGTGCTTCCCAACCCTGGTCCTCCAGTGCTTCCCAACCCTGGTCCTCCAGTGCTTCCCAACCCTGGTCCTCCAATGCTTCCCAACCCTGGTCCTCCAGTGTTTCCCAACCCTGGTCCTCCAGTGTTTCCCAACCCTGGTCCTCCAGTGCTTCCCAACCCTGGTCCTCCAGTGCTTCCCAACCCTGGTCCTCCAGTGCTTCCCAACCCTGGTCCTCCAGTATTTCCCAACCCTGGTCCTCCAGTGCTTCCCAACCCTGGTCCTCCAGTGCTTCCAAACACTGGTCCTCCAGTGCTTCCCAACCCTGGTCCTCCAGTGCTTCCCAACCCTGGTCCTCCAGTGTTCCCAACCCTGGTCCTCCAGTGCTTCCCAACCCTGGTCCTCCAATGCTTCCCAACCCTGGTCCTCCAGTGTTTCCCAACCCTGGTCCTCCAGTGCTTCCCAACCCTGGTCCTCCAGTGCTTCCAAACACTGGTCCTCCAGTGCTTCCCAACCCTGGTCCTCCAGTGATTCCCAACCCTGGTCCTCCAGTGTTTCCCAACCCTGGTCCTCCAGTGTTTCCCAACCCTGGTCCTCCAGTGCTTCCCAACCCTGGTCCTCCAGTAACCACAACATTATACTTTTTTGCTCTAGAAAAGAGTGTCTGCTAAATGACAAAAACTATTAAATGTTAGCTGGTTGTTATTGCACAGGTAAAATGTAGGTTAAACTGCTGTGTGTGTGTGTGTGTGTGTGTGTGTGTGTGTGTGTGTGTGTGTGTGTGTGTGTGTGTGTGTGTGTGTGTGTGTGTGTGTGTGTGTGTGTGTGTGTGTGTGTGTGTGTGTGTGTGTGTGTGTGTGTGTGTGTGTGTGTGTGTGTGTGCGTGTGTGTGTAATAACATGATCTTGTGACCTATTGATTGGGTCCTGCTGCTCAGGGAGAGTGTCAGTGTGTGTTAAACATTGTGGGTCACATGACGCTTGACTTCTGCCATGCTGAGAGAGAGAGAGAGAGAGAGAGAGAGAGAGAGAGAGAGAGAGAGAGAGAGAGAGAGAGAGAGAGAGAGAGAGAGAGAGAGAGAGAGAGAGAGAGAGAGAGAGAGAGAGAGAGAGAGAGAGAGAGAGAGAGAGAGAGAGAGAGAGAGAATAAACAAGAAAGAGAAAGGGGGACACCTAGTCAGTGTAATAATGACGTCCGGTGGAGGATTAACCTGCCAAGCAGCAATTCATCTGATGTGTGTATTGACTGGAAGTCAGCTGGAAGGAAACATAACCTATTGTTGGCCTCAGGAAGCTGGCATACCACAGCCACCGTTACTATGGCAACTGAACTTTTGAAAATGGACTCTGGTCAGAATGAAGTGAAGAAGTGAATTCTGAGTGCATAAACGGGACAGTGGATAGGGACGTAGGTTAATGGTGAACCCAGAATTTGAAAACAAAAAGGGGTATCCAGCACTCCCATAAACAATCAGCCACCACCTCAAAAGGGCAAACATTTCCCCATGGAAAACAGCCCTGAAAAATACAGTAAAACTCACGATATGTGCATATGGGCTCTTTGTTTTTTCCCAGTATGTGAACACATATCCAAAGGCCTGTTTCATTCCAACATCTGATAAATATATTTCTAATAGGCTATACTAATTCCAGACGTGGTTTAGCTGCTCTTCAGTCCCACCCCTGACTGAGTCACCTCTCTCCGATATTCTCAGGCAATTTACATTGAAATGTCTGAGCGTAACCAGGTAATGTGATGATTTACATGCGTGGTAGATTCTGTGCCATTCTCACATAATGACACGTCTGATCACATGGTTCTTTAATGTATGTTCAGGGACACACTCATCCTTCTGAGTCTCTGTTAATATCCTCCTCCAGCTATCTTTGACTTTGAAATGAACAAATGATGAGAGTCTTAGGCTGTCTGTGTGTGCGTGTGCGTGTGTGCGCGTGTGCGTGTGCGCACACACACAAGCATTTCGCTACACTCGCATTAACATCTGCTAACCATGTGCATGAGACAAATAAATCTGATTTGACAAACACACACACACACATACACTACATCACCAAAAGTATGTGGACACCTGTTTGTCAAACATCTCGTTATAAAATCATGGGCATTAATATGGAGTTGGTCCCCCTTTGCCGCTATAACAGCCTCTGCTCTTCTTGGAAAGTATTCCACTAGATATTAGAACATTGCTGTGGGGACTTGCTTCCATTCAGCCTCAAGAGCATTAGTGAGGTCAGGCACTGATGTTGGGCGATTAGGCCTGGTTCGCAGTTGGTGTTCCAATTCATCCCAAAGGTGTTCGATGGAGTTGAGGTCAGGGCTCTGTGCAGGCCAGTCAAGTTCTTCTGCACCGATCTTAATAAACCATTTCTGTATGGACCTCACTTTGTGCACGGGGGCAGTGTCATGCTGAAACAGGAAAGGGCCTTCCCAAACTGTTGCCACAAAGTTGGAAGCCCAAAACCGTCTAGAATGTCATAGTATGCTGTAGCGTTGAGATTTACCTTCACTGGAACTAAGGGACCTAGCCCAAACCATGAAAAACAGCCCCAGACCATTATTCCTCCTCCACCAAACTTTACAGTTGCCACTATGCTTTCAGGCAGGTAGAGTTCTCCTGGTTTTCGCCAAACCCACATTCGTCCCTCGGAATGCCAAGCGTGATTAATCACTCCAGAGAACGTGTTTCCACTGCTCCAGAGTGATCTTTGCTTTACACCACCCCAGCCGACGGCTGGCATTGCGCATGGTGATCTTAGGCTTGTGTGTGGCTGCTCGGTTTCACAAGAACAGTACTCATAGTTGACATGAGCAGCTCTAGCAGGGCAGAAAATTGACGAACTGATTCGTCAGAAAGGTGGCACGTTGAAAGTCACTGAGTCACTGAGCTCTTTAGTACAGGCCATTCTACTGACAATTTTTGTCTATGGAGATTGCATGGCTGTGTGCTCGATTTTATACATCTGTCAGCAACGGGTGTGGCTGAAATAGCTAAATCCACTCATTTGAAGGGGTGTCCATATACTTTTGTATATATAGTGTCCATACACACACACACACACGGCTACGATTATCCTGCTCAGACTAATCTGCTCAGGATATTGTCCTGGGATGCGTTCAGGAGCTCAAAGCGTAGCTGCTGAGATGGTTTGTTTATCCCCAGACTGGGAGCAGCACAGAGAACAGTGTTTATCTTTACAAACATAGAGACTGCAGGGAGCCCAACCCTCCAGTTAGCCCCTCTACTCCTAATAACTGATCCCAGGACAGTTCTAATATTGTTTAGGCCATACAGTAATCGACCTACAGCAACTTACAATAAATACAGTAAATGCATTCAAGTAATGCATTCCCTACTCTACTGCTCTTTTGCACACCAATATCTCTACTTGCACATCACCTTCTGCCCATCTATCACTCCAGTGTTCATTTGCTAAATTGTTGTTTTGCACACGCTGTATGTAGACTTTCTTTTTCTATTGTGTTATTGACTGTACGCTTATTTATTCCATGTGTAACTCTGTGTTGTTGTTTGTGTTGCACTGCTTTGCTTTATCTTGCCCAGGTCGGAGTTGTAAATGAGAACTTGTCCTCAACTAGGTTACCTGGTTAAATACATTTTATTTCTCCAAAAGTTGCAGAACATCATGCAATGTAGTTACTTTAACTCAGCCTGGTTAAACCGGACTGAACACTGATACGTGGTTTAACCAGGCTGAATTCAAATGGAAAAGCAGATCTATCTTTCTAGCCCTCCAAATAGCTGAGGCTGACGTCACTAACTCAGTGAGCTAATACTCCCCTAGTGGCCATTCACAGAGCACCTCACAGCAAACAATCCATCTCATTGGCCCCACTGGTGCCACGCCAACAAGACATGTGATGTCATCACGACCATCAGCAAACGGAGGCCTGTATTTCCAATAGAATGCTCTGCCCATGAGGTTTATGCCACTGGTTATGTCCCAAATGACACCCTATTCCCTAAATACAGTGCACTTATTTTGTTCAGAGAGCTATGGGCCCCAGTCAAAAGTAGCGCAGCATAAAGAGAATAGGGTGCCATTTGGGACGTAAACATTGTCAAGCCAGGAATATAACAAGAACCAGGGCCACATTCTAAGTGATCATAATAACAACTTAACTGACTACAGTGCTGAGTCCTCTGTATGTGACTCAGACTGGTGAGTCAATAATCATATTATTTGTTTGTGCATTGATAGGATGAAATGACATAATCATGTTATAGCTTAGTCATGGGTTCTGCTCATGTTAGTCATGATCTCTTGAGGAATCCCTTACACGTCTTAGGATTTAGTTTACATCCCAAATGGCACCCTATTCCCTAAATAGTGCGCTACTTTTGACCAGAGCCATATAGGGAATATATAGGAGTAGGGCTCTGTTTGGGACTTAAATAGATTCCCAACAACGCTACAGTCTAGAGTTTATCATTGGGGAAGTAACGGTTGGCTTTTAGATATCAGAGATGTCAGAGACAATAATGTAGCCATTCTATCAGGAATCAAGGTAAGATCCAGTTGCAGACTGTCGAAGTAACAATGTTTATTATAGCAACAGGGGCAGTTAACGACAGGTCAAGGCAGGCAGTGGTTGATAATCCAGAGGTGGGGCAAAGGTACAGGACGGTAGGTGAGCTCAGGGTCAAGACAGGCAGAGGGGGAGAAGAGCTGAGAAAAACGCTGGTTGACCTGACAAACATGACGAACTGGCAATGGACAAACAGAGAACACAAGTATAAATACACAGGGGATAATGAGGAAGATGGGCAACACCTGGAGGGGGGTGGAGACAATCACAAGGACAGGTGGAACAGATCAGGGTGTGACATATTCTCTCTACACTGATCTCTCATGCTGATGTCTTCAAGCTGGGAAGACCCATTTCCCCAAGGAAAAAAACAGGATGAACCAGACTTTAATGTAGCTAGGTTTCCATCCACTTGGTGACAGATTTCCATGTGAATATATTACAATCGGCTTAAAAACACATTTCCCATGTTGTGAATAAAAGTCTGTGCGTGATGATTTAGTTCACATAAAAATACATTTTGTGGTTACATTCCCATGTGCGAAATAAAAAACACAAGTTAAATGGGTTTCCATCGCATTTTCAACGCTACTGGTTGATTTACCTTCCATAGCGAACGTGACACCTCGGGTCGTGACACGTTCGCTCTAGCCAACGGTAGCAGAAACAGTGTGAGTAGGCTACATGTGAGATTATTTGTATTTGTCAAACAGCAGCCAAACATCGATCATCATGTCACCAGAATCAGACCCTCAACATTTATAGGAGCATCAAGCTTCACCCCCCTGTGAAGTTCCTTTATTTCATCCGTAGCCTAATAAACTGCTTTCCAGAGTTGTAGTGGGAGGATCACACAACATATCGTTGCGTGACTCCAACTTTACTTCAATATGATGCTTCTTATATCAATATTTGCGCCAAAGCCGTTTCCACCACCCTTTCTCGCATAATTAATTTTACAAAAAGATCCCACCATGTCTAGCATATTTTGTTTTGTCGACGTTTGGAAAGTTTGGAAATTTGCATCAGGCCTGTCGTGACATTTTTTATCCGACATGTAATTAATTGACTTACATAAAAAGGTTGGATGGAAACCTTGTTAGTGTCACGTAGACGGGCCCAGTGCTTACTGTGCTGATGGAGAGGAAGAGAGGTAGGCAGGGTGCTGACGACAGGGTACACAGACGCAGTCACGCCTGGCAATAGAGGGGGCTTGGCTCTCTCACACACACACACACACACACACACACACACACACACACACACACACACACACACACACACACACACACACACACACACACACACATACAAATGAAGTGACGCAGTGAAGCATGCTCACACACTCAAGCATTCACTCAGGTATATACACCAGAGCTGTATGAGATAACCAAACAATGAAAAACATTTCAGTATTCTAGGCTGTCACCTCCATGGTGCAGTGTTCCTGATAAGACTAGCCAGGTAGTGGTGGATAAACACTGCCACACTGCCACTCTGACTTCATACAGATATCAGTTCCCTCTGTCTGTCTGTCTGTCTGTCTGTCTGTCTGTCTGTCTGTCTGTCTGTCTGTCTGTCTGTCTGTCTGTCTGTCTGTCTGTCTGTCTGTCTGTCTGTCTGTCTGTCTGTCTGTGTCTGTGTGTCTGTGTGTGTGTGTGTGTGTGTGTGTGTGTGTGTGTGTGTGTGTGTGTGTGTGTGTGTGTGTGTGTGTGTGTGTGTGTGTGTGTGTGTGTGTGTGTGTGTGTGTGTGTGTGTGTGTGTGTGTGTGTGTGTGTGTGTGTGTGTGTGTGTGTGTGTGTGAGTGAGTCATAAAGAGCGATACGTATATGTACGTCACAGTGCTGTGGTTCCATGACATCGTGAGCTGGGCTGATTATGGATTCATTGGCAGGGAGCTATGACAGAGAGCCAGTCACACAGAATAACACACAGCACTTATTTAAATGTTAATTCCCCTCTCTTGTGCTCTCTCTCTTTCTCTCTCTCCCTCTCTCTCTCTTTCTCTCTCTTTCTCTCTCCCTCTCTCTTTCTCTCTCTCTCTCTCTCTTTCTCTCTCTCTTTTTCTCTCTCTCTCTCTCTCTCCCTCTCTCTCTCTCTCTCTCTCAATTTCAATTCAATTCAATTCAAGGGCTTTATTGGCATGAGAAACATGTGTTAACATTGCCAAAGCAAAGTGAGGTAGATAATATTTAAAGTGAATATATAAAGTGAAATAAACAATACAAATTAACAGTAACCATTGCACATACAGAAGTTTCGAAACAATAAAGACATTACAAATGTCATATTATATATATACAGTGTTTTAACAATGTACAAATGGTTAAGGTATACAAGGGAAAATAAATTAGCATAAATATGGGTTGTATTTACAATGGTGTTTGTTCTTCACTGGTTGCCCTTTTCTCGTGGCAACAGGTCACAAATATTGCTGCTGTGATGGCACACTATGGAATTTCACCCAGGAGATATGGGAGTTTATCAAAATTGGATTTGTTTTCGAATTCTTTGTGGATCTGTGTAATCTGAGGGAAATATGTCTCTCTAATATGGTCATACATTGGGCAGGAGGTTAGGAAGTGCAGCTCAGTTTCCACCTCATGTTGTGGGCAGTGAGCACATAGCCTGTCTTCTCTTGAGAGCCATGTCTGCATACGACGGCCTTTCTCATGCTCTGCATACATTATTTGGTGTTCTACGTTGTACACGGAGGATATTTTTGCAGAATTCTGCGTGCAGAGTCTCAATTTGGTGTTTGTCCCATTTTGTGAAGTCTTGGTTGGTGAGCGGACCCCAGACCTCACAACCATAGAGGGCAATGGGCTCTATGACTGATTCAAGTATTTTTAATCAAATCCTAATTGGTATGTTGAAATGTATGTTCCTTTTGATGGCATAGAATGCATAGAATGCCCTTCTTGCCTTGCCTTTGTGGAAGTTACCTGTGGCGCTGATGTTTACGCCAAGGTATGTATAGTTTTTTGTGTGCTCTAGGGCAACAGTGTCTAGATGGAATTTGTATTTGTGGTCCTGGTGACTGGACCTTTTTTGGAACACCATTATTTTGGTCTTACTGAGATTTACTGTCAGGGCCCAGGTCTGACAGAATCTGTGCATAAGGTCTAGGTGCTGCTGTAGGCCCTCCTTGGTTGGTGACAGAAGCACCAGATCATTAGCAAACAGCAGCCATTTGACTTCGGATTATAGTAGGGTGAGGCCGGGTGCTGCAGACTTTTCTAG
>NC_068425.1:28773415-28890915 GCF_023373465.1 Oncorhynchus keta | reverse complement strand
CTGTTCTATCTCTCTCCTGTGGGATGACTGAGTTGTTTCACTGTTCTATCTCTCTCCTGTTGGATGGTTGAGTTGTTTCACTGTTCTATCTCTCTCCTGTGGGATGACTGAGTTGTTTCACTGTTCTATCTCTCTCCTGTGGGATGGCTGAGTTGTTTCACTGTTCTATCTCTCTCCTGTGGGATGGTTGAGTTGTTTCACTGTTCTATCTCTCTCCTGTGGGATGGCTGAGTTGTTTCACTGTTCTATCTCTCTCCTGTGGGATGGCTGAGTTGTTTCACTGTTCTATCTCTCTCCTGTTGGATGGCTGAGTTGTTTCACTGTTCTATCTCTCTCCTGTGGGATGGCTGAGTTGTTTCACTGTTCTATCTCTCTCCTGTTGGATGACTGAGTTGTTTCACTGTTCTATCTCTCTCCTGTTGGATGGCTGAGTTGTTTCACTGTTCTATCTCTCTCCTGTGGGATGACTGAGTTATTTCACTGTTCTATCTCTCTCCTGTGGGATGACTGAGTTGTTTCACTGTTCTATCTCTCTCCTGTGGGATGGCTGAGTTGTTTCACTGTTCTATCTCTCTCCTGTGGGATGACTGAGTTGTTTCACTGTTCTATCTCTCTCCTGTGGGATGACTGAGTTGTTTCACTGTTCTATCTCTCTCCTGTGGGATGGTTGAGTTGTTTCACTGTTCTATCTCTCTCCTGTGGGATGGCTGAGTAGTTTAACTGTTCTATCTCTCTCCTGTGGGATGACTGAGTTGTTTCACTGTTCTATCTCTCTCCTGTGGGATGGCTGAGTTGTTTCACTGTTCTATCTCTCTCCCGTGGGATGGCTGAGTTGTTTCACTGTTCTATCTCTCTCCTGTGGGATGGTTGAGTTGTTTCACTGTTCTATCTCTCTCCTGTGGGATGACTGAGTTGTTTCACTGTTCTATCTCTCTCCTGTTGGATGGCTGAGTTGTTTCACTGTTCTATCTCTCTCCTGTGGGATGGTTGAGTTGTTTCACTGTTCTATCTCTCTCCTGTGGGATGACTGAGTTGTTTCACTGTTCTATCTCTCTCCTGTGGGATGACTGAGTTGTTTCACTGTTCTATCTCTCTCCT
The DNA here is from genome assembly GCF_023373465.1 of Oncorhynchus keta. Classification (NCBI taxonomy): domain Eukaryota; kingdom Metazoa; phylum Chordata; class Actinopteri; order Salmoniformes; family Salmonidae; genus Oncorhynchus; species Oncorhynchus keta. Next base: position 28,889,817 of record NC_068425.1, on the reverse strand, counting down.
GTGGGATGGCTGAGTTGTTTCACTGTTCTATCTCTCTCCTGTGGGATGACTGAGTTGTTTCACTGTTCTATCTCTCTCCTGTGGATGGTTGAGTTGTTTCACACAGCACATAGAGGCAGTTATATTAGGCCTTCAAGTCAATCTGTCTGTTTCTCATCTTTTGCTTATTCTTATATCTTTGTCATCTCATCTCTTGCTTAGTAGCCTCTCTATGTGAACGAACTACAAACTCTGACAAGAGGTCTGGATTTATAGTCTCATTATGTTACCATCCTCTTTGTGCCACATCATTCTTCATATTTCCCTCCTTTCACCCCTCCCATCCTCTCCTGCCCTTTCTGATCCACTCCTTTCTTACACTATTTTCCCTCCATCCTCTCCTCTCCTCTCCTCTCCTCTCCTCTCCTCTCCTCTCCTCTCTCTTTTACTGGGTATTAAATCTTGACCTGGGCTGCATTACTAAGGTTGCCTTCTGTTAGATCTACTGTGTAGGTGTGCATGCGTGTTCATATGAATAGATTAAACATTGACAGTGCTGCGTGTGTAGTTGGCTTCCATCAGACATGAAAGATCTTCACAGATGGGCTGTGACTGGAGTTCTATCTAAATGCAAAATCCCAAATGAAGCCCAATCTCTGCCAGCAATATCAATCAAACACATGCATATCTATCTGGTGTGGGCGATCTGACACAGTGTATCTGTGTGACAGTGTGTGGAAGAGACAGAGATATTACCTGTATTTGAATATGAGTATTGAGTATTCCATCTCCCTTTATCATACGTTAACATTCTATATATTACCCCTTCTCCTTTTATACCCCCTCTCTCTTCTCTTGTTACCCTGTAGCTCTTTTCCCAAAACTTCTCTCCATCACCCTCTCAGTGAGTGAGAGAATGGGACAGATGGGTTGTGGAGTGTGATATGCAGAGAGAGAGGAGGGTGGACAGTGGAGGAAGGAGAGGGAGGGAGAAGGGAGAGAGAGGAGGGAGGAGGGAGAGAGGAGGGAGGAGGGAGGGAGATGGGAGAGAGAGGAGGGTGGACAGTGGAGGAAGGAGAGGGAGGGAGGTGGAGGTAGAAGGGAGAGAGAGGAGGGAGGAGGGAGGGAGATGGGAGATGGGAGAGAGAGGAGGGTGGACAGTGGAGGAAGGAGAGGTAGGGAGGTGGAGGGAGAAGGGAGAGAGAGGAGGGAGGAGGGAGGGAGATGGGAGCGAGAGGAGGGTGGAGGGAGGAGGGAGAGAGAGGAGGGAGGAGGGAGAGAGGAGGGAGGAGGGAGGGAGATGGGAGCAAGAGGAGGGGGGAGGGAAGAGGGAGAGAGAGGAGGGAGGAGGGAGAGAGGAGGGAGGAGGGAGAGAGAGGAGGGAGAGAGAGGAGGGAGGAGGGAGAGAGGAGGGAGGAGTGAGAGAGGAGGGAGGAGGGAGGGTGACGGGAGCGAGAGGAGGGTGGAGGGAGGAGGGAGAGAGGAGGAAGGAGGGAGAGAGGAGGGTGGAGGGAGGAGGAAGGGTGAGGAGGGTGGCGGGGAGGAGGAAGAGAGGAGGGAGAGAGATGAGGGTGGATGGTGGAGGGAGGAGGCAGGAGGGAGATAGAGGAGGGTGAGAGAGGAGGGTGGAGAGCGGAGGGTGGAGGGAGGAGGGAGCGAGAGGAGGGAGGAGGGAAGAGGGGGAGGGAGGGAGGGAGGGAGGGAGGAGGGAGGAGGGAGGAGGGAGGAGGGGAGGGTGGAGGGAGGAGGGTGGAGGGAGAGAGAGGAGGGTGAGAGAGGAGGGTGGAGAGAGGAGGGTGGAGGGAGGAGAGAGGAAGGTAAAGAGAGGAGGGAGGAGGGAGAGAGAGGAGGAAGATGGGAGAGAGAGGAGGGAGAAGGGAGAGAGAGGAGGGCGAGAGAGGAGGGAGGAGGGAGGAGGGAGGAGGGAGGAGGAGGGAGGAGGATGAGAGAGGAGGGTGGAGAGAGGAGGGTGGAAGGAGGAGGGAGGAGGGTGGAGGGAGAGAGAGGAGGAAGATGGGAGAGAGAGGAGGGAGAAGGGAGAGAGAGGAGGGCGAGAGAGGAGGGAGGAGGAAGATGGGAGAGAGAGGATGGAGAAGGGAGAGAGAGGAGGGAGGAGGGAGGAGGGTGGAGGGAGGGAGGAGAGAGGAGGGTAGAGAGAGGATGGAGGAGGGGGAGGGTGGAGGGAGGGAGGAGGGTGGAAAGAGGAGGGAGAATGAGGAGGGAGAGAGATGAGGGTGGAGGGTGGAGGGAGGAGGCAGGAGGGAGATAGAGGAGGGTGGAGAGAGGAGGGTGGAGGGAGGAGGGAGGAGGGTGGAGGGAGAAGGGAGGAAGGTAGAGAGAGGAGGGAGGAGGGAGAGAGAGGAGGAAGATGGGAGAGAGAGGAGGGAGAAGGGAGAGAGAGGAGGGCGAGAGAGGAGGGAGGAGGAAGATGGGAGAGAGAGGATGGAGAAGGGAGAGAGAGGAGGGAGGAGGGAGGAGGGAGGGAGGAGAGAGGAGGGTAGAGAGAGGATGGAGGAGAGGGGAGGGTGGAGGGAGGGAGGAGGGTGGAAAGAGGAGGGAGGAGGGTGGAAAGGAGGGAGGAGGGAGGAGAGAGGAAGGAGAGAGGACAGTAGTAACCTGTGAGGGATAAAGTAATCAAAGGAATAGTCAAGCAAATAAATCACCCAGCTCATTTGATTTTTTATGTAAGATGTGACTCCGCGGTGAAGAGACTTCACACACATTCTGTATGTACACACTCTCAGAACTACATAATAATATCATTTCACAACTGATCAAGTTATAGAGAACATTAGATGTTGCCTGTCAGTGTAAATACTTTGTTGATTTGATACATGATTACTAGCATCACTACTATAACCTGACAAATTCTCTCTATACATGATTAAATGAGCCCCACACCTTCAAAGCAGTTGTATATCTCTGATAGTGACCCCGGGGGACTTTTACTGTCTCGTCTGTGATGCTGCCACTCACGTTCAATCTCCCTAGGAATACCTTCACAAGCCACCAGCCAGAATATCCCACAAATGGCACCCATAGGTATCAATGTGCCAGTGCCACTCATAAACACACACAGGCACACACACACACACATACATGTGTGCACATACACACACACACATGTGTGCACATACACACACACACACGTGCACACACTCAACGGTCTGTAAGTGTCCATAACCGTTTCTTTCACTGGGTTAGAGTATGATGGAGTGACACCAGATGGAGACAGAGAGAGAGGGTGTGTGAGAGAGAGAGAGAGAGAGAGAGAGAGAGAGAGAGAGAGAGAGAGAGAGAGAGAGAGAGAGAGAGAGAGAGAGAGAGAGAGGCCTATGGCAACAGAGAGAGAGATAAGAGATACAGAGATAAGTTAGAGATAGGCCAATGCCCATGGCAACACAGAGAGACCGAAACAGATTGACATTCAGTATTACATTGCAGTTCTCATCCCATCTGACCCTGAATCACATCGTCAGCCTGATGCTCAAACCCACATGTTCCACAGCCATGGACAGTCACAAAGATCCACGTAGAGGTCTAGAAATAGACACATTACTGGCAGATGTGTCATTTTAACCCACAGCCAATCAGAGACAACAATACTCCCTGTTTGGACAGAAACAAAGGACCTGATTGGACGAGGCCGCCTTATGCAGTTTAAGAAAAGAGAGGAGAGGACAGGAAGTTAACGGAAGGGCAGAAGGAGAAAGGATGCTTTTTGGTATTGATGCGAGTGGAGATTTCTGCAATAGCTGTTGCTATAATTCATGCTCATATCAAAAGGTCCAAAATGCTTGATCTAGTTAGTTCATCCTGGCATTACAAGGACTCCTTACAATGCTAAAAGATAGAAAATGTCTGCCTGTGATTTAAATGTGTAAAGAGCCTATCAATATTTATCCTTTCCATCTGAGTCCCCAACATGTTCTGGTTTTCAGCTGAATGGAAAGAGAGCCTGTGACTCAACTTCCTCTTTTGGAAGTTAACAAGGTGACACTCTAAACTCCTCCTCCACATTTACTGGATTGGTTGAACATTGCAGAAGAGAACCTCCCCCGGCAGTTTTTTTTCTTCTCAAGACCAGTATGTATGTAGGGGATGTCATTTCAGGCGATTATTTTACACCTGCTTCATTAGGTAAGCAGCACATAGACAATAAATAAATAAGACAAACAATTGTGTACAGGACAGTATTCCTAAGCATAGTTCAGGACATGTAAATCAATAACATACCGGTAGATGGACTGCTTGCATATTGTATGTTGTGATAGTATAGTAAATATCTGAGGAGAACACAATGTTCAGGAAAACTGATGCAGCTGTTTTGACTTTTGGTCCTGTGTGTGAGAACAGTATTTAATAGCCTAAGGATAGATTATATTATACTGCCATCAAGTGGACAAGAGGACTAATTACCAGTTGGCATGGCTGTATCACAGCTCACAATGTCCGATCGCAATGCAAGAAAACAATTTACACTGAAAGAGGCACCGAACCGAAAGGGCATAGATTTCCTCAAAGTCCAACTAGCTATAGAGATGTATTTTTATCGCCACATCCATCAATAAGAGAGCGTGAGAGAGACAGAGATGTCTGATCTCAGTGTTGTGGAGTGCTGCTCTGTTTTGGAGGCCATCTCAGTCAGCTACGTGTTGATAGTCATTCCTGCTGTGTGCTCAGTGTCAACCAAGATCAAACACCTGCACCGGAAGTGGGTCACACTCTCTCTCCCTCTCTCTCACCCCTCCACACCTCTCTATCTCTCTCGTTTTATTTTTCTCTCTCTCTCCCTCCCGCTCCCTCTCTGGTTCTGTCTATTGCTTCTCCATCTCTATCTCTATATTCTTCTCGCTCTCTATCACTCTCTCATTCTCTAACGGTGTGTGTGTTCTGGGCTAACTGCAATGGCTAATACGTTAAACTGGACTCTGCTAGGGGGATCCAGAGCAGGTTTTCTGCTATCATCGTCATTATTATGATTTGGCCAGGATTTCAGAGATCCATTGCTTCATATCATTGCTATGACATCATTGCATGATACCTCGCAATTTCTTCTGACTGAGCAATTATGACAGAAGGATCCATTTGAATATCCTTTGATAGCATGGTCGAAATCCTTTGGTTTAAGAATCATCAGATGATCCAGGTTGGATGTGATTGGTAAAAGATGAGTGAAGCACATTGTAACACCTGTAGCAGTTGTGTCTTGTGTCTCTGACATGTACATCCTCTAAATCATCAACAGAGGTCAGTGTTTCTACCTAGAATAAAGCAGATTTTAAAAAACGGCATTACAGTGTTACTGTTTTTAAAACTGTAGCCTATACCCAAACACAATAAATATGATCTGTATATTAAGGAATGACTCAAATAATGTGTAAAGCATTTCAGGCTGAAATCAGAGAGGTTCTCATCAGAGCATATAAGACTAGCCTAGTTTGAATGCATCCATCTTGAAAATAATCTATTGCCAGAAATGTGTTTTCAAAGTTGCCATGATTTTGTTTCCATGGCTACCAAGAGATGTGTGTGCCTCTAAGCAGAGCTTGTGTTATTATGGTCTGTTTGGTCTGTGGGTTCAAAGTGAACTTGAGCCTGACATCTCTGTCTAGGTCATGACTAGTTCCGTACGTAACACTTGTCAACAGCCCATAATGAAAGTGGTCTTTTCCTCCTGGCCTCTTTTTCATTAGCAGCTTAGGGGGTCAGGGGTCGGCCCTGTGCTGTGTGTGGGCCCGAGGGGGCAGACGGGTGAGGGGCCCTCCCTGGGAAAACCTTCTTGACTCTTTATCGTTTATTTCCCTGTCCCTCTTTCTGATCTAGTCCCAGTCACACAGTGTCAGCCTCAGATCAAGCCCCAACACAACTAGTACCTACCTACCCCAGTCCCAACCCTAACCCCAACTCCAGCCCCCAGCCGTAACCCCAACTCCAGCCCCCAGCCGTAACCCCAACTCCAGCCCCCAGCCGTAACCCCAACTCCAGCCCCCAGCTACAACCCCAGCTCCAGACCCTAACCCCAGACTACTAGCTGTATACCCTAGCCCAGGGACCAGCTCCAGACCCTAACCCCAGACTACTAGCTTTATACCCTAGCCCCGGGACCAGCTCCAGACCCTAACCCCAGACTACTAGCTTTATACCCTAGCCCAGAGACCAGCTCCAGACCCTAACCCCAGACTACTAGCTTTAAACCCTAGCCCAGGGACCAGCTCCAGCCTTTTACCCCAACCTAAGCCTTATCTCCAGCCCTACATCCTAGCTCTAGCCCTTTCCCTTTACCCCAGTCCCAACTCCCAGCCTCCAGCCCTGGCTTCAGCCCAGCCAGCCATGTCAAAAGTTCAAATTCTGCTTTAAACACAGCCCAGTCTGTGGGCCTACCACCTCCCCCCGCGTCGGGTCAGAGCGTGGCTGGAGAGGGAGCGCTGAGATGAGAGAGAGACAGGCTGCAGGGTGCCCATCTGATGGAGAGAGAGAGACAGACTGCAGGGTGCCCATCTGATGGAGAGAGAGAGAGAGAGCATGCATCACTCCATCCCAACTCCACTTTGCTTTCCCGTTACGGCCCCTTCATCTAACCCCTCACTTCCCCCTCTCCCCCCTCAGCATAGCCCCTTTACGCAGATGTGTCCAGCCGAGGGTGAGAGAGAGATGGCCTACATCCTTTCCTCCCCCTCTCCTCCCCCCTTCCGTCAGCCCCTCACACATGAAAGATCTGAGGGCCAGTGGGTGGTGGGTGGAGGATGGAGGGCCCAGCCAGACCCAGACACAACACAAGGCCGGCCAGGCTGCTCTCTTCTCCGTCCCCCTGGGCTTCACAGCTGGGCTGGAATGTGACCTGCTCCAGATTTAATGCCAAACTTGGCCCTCCATGTGAAGGGGGATGAGGAAAGGGGTGGAGGAAGATAGGGGGCTGGTATAAACTAGAGAATGACACGCACACATGAACAATTACGCTTGCCTGTGAACATACAAATACACAGACAGACAGACAGACAGACAGACAGACAGACAGACAGACAGACAGACAGACAGACAGACAGACAGACAAACTGGCAGACAGACAAACTGGCAGACAGACAGACAGACAAACTGGCAGACAGACAGACAGACAGACAGACAGACAGACAGACAGACAGACAGACAGACAGACAGACAGACAGACAGACAGACAGACAGACACCTGCTGTCACTCATTTTACAGGTATAAAAGCATAGCGCAACACAGAGATAAGAAGTGGATATTCTTTCAAAGTGTCATTTTTATTTCTTTACCATTGTGTTATGAACATCTTTATCATTTGGATTTACAAAATAACATAAGTCTGTCCATTATTGAATTGGGTGTATCTCTAATAGGAGGGGATAAAAAATAAATAGGATGTTAAGAACAGAAGTTCATATACTGTATCAGCAATCATGGACTACAAAGTGGTTTCTAGTGGAATCAAATGACTTGTTTGATCCATGAGCTTTACATGACATTATCGTGAGCTCAAGCACTCAGAATATATATTACAAAATGTCTCTTTCAGGATACCATAGATACTTTAAGTCAACATAATATAACATTCATATTAACCAAGGCACAGAGTTTAGCTATCTGTCAGGCATTAGTACATTCATACCAAGATAAAATATTTGAATTTAAAATATTATTCAAAGAGCCATTTTAGTTTAACTAAAATATTTCCAAGGTAAGCGCTTGATATAAGTCACCACTACAGTACTATAAACGGACAATTAGCTCTCCTTTCAGAAAGCGAATCCACACAAAGTATAAATCTGTCGTTGTTTTAAATATACAGGTACCTCCAGCCATTTCCATAGTACAGAGGAGCCCCAACACTTAATGTCCAAACTTCAGAGTGAAGGAGAGAGACGAGAATCTGGAATCAGCTAACAGCAGCCGTCATCTGAGAAAGTCATGGATCTTCTAGATATCTACTGTATATGGAGAACATCTGAGTGAAGGAGATATGACAAAATGCATACAAAATGTGTCTTCTGTGGAAACTAAAGAGAAGGTCATGGGTAGGGAAACAGCTTGTCGGATCAGTGTTAAGGTATTGGTTCAGTCCCCACCTTTAGGAGAAGGAGAAAGCAATAATCAACAAAAGCCATCATCCGGCTACTGAATGGTAAGAAACTTTGACAAAGTCCCAGTCTACTCTTCTAGATATCTTCCCTACTGGATAGTGGGGAAATCTCAGACAATAGCTACTACTGGATGCTAGAACCAGTTTGCTTTTCTTGATATAGACAGCTCTTGTACAGGATACTGGGGGATCTCTCAGAGAGTAACTACTGGTTTGTTGGGAACTCTTTGAGAAAATCACAGGTCTTCTTGTGAATGACCTCTCGGAGCTTCCTGACCCTGCGTGCGGTGGAGCTCCCCACGAAGCTGTCGGGCTGCAGCACGGCCATGCCGTTGTGGACGTCTCCCATGATGATGAGCTGCCCGTTGGCCATGGTGATGTTGGGGCACGGGCAGTTCCAGTCCATGTTCATCAAGGTCACCTCCAAGGGTTCCTGGCCGAAGAACTTGAGGCCCATTTTCTCGTCCTTTAGGATCTCCTCCACGGTGATCAGGGCGTGGCCCGAGTCCTGTTCTTCAGGCAACTCTGTCACGCGCCCCAGGATGATGAAGTCGCTCTTGCAGAAGCTGGTCACCATCTTGCCCCGCGGTTTACACATCTTACAGTTATGGTTCTTCGGAAAAGGACACATCTCCTCGCAGGCCTCTTTGGATTCAAAGTTGTTTTCATTGCCTCCACAGCCGCCCCAGATGAAGGACTGGCACTGTTTGAGGGTGCTGCTGTAGGCCCAGCGGGGCTCGTAGGCCTTACAGGGTCCCTGCAGGCTGGGGAGAGAGCAGGGAGCCGACAGCTCTGCCCCGCATGACAACATGCATGTCTCGTAGCTGTCAAAGTGGTTGCGGTTCTTGTTGCACTGGCTGTAGGTGAAGGTGAAGCAATTGTTTCTCTTGACTTCGTAGTACCAGCTTATGCTCTCCTCCCCACAGTCGTCACTGTCCGGCCCCTTCAGGCACTCTTCGGCGGGGAATGGGAATGGGTTGGTGGCATTCCCTACCTCACCCTCCTTCCGGCCCGTGTCTCTCTGGATCACCGACAGTGGGTAGTGGGAGGTCACAGCCCCCCCCAGGTTCTTGGCCGTGCAGGTGTAGATGCCGGCGTCCTGTTGCTGGGCATTGTAGATGACCAGCTGGCCGATGTTGGTGACCACTACGTTCCCCTGCACGTGATTGGGCCTCATCACTGTGTTCTCCTTGCCCTCCAGCTGCTTCTCCCAGGTCACCTCCGGACTGGGCTTACCTGACACTTCGCACAGGAAGCTGGCTGTCTCACCCACGAACACAGCCTGCTGAGTGGGGTTGCTGAGCATCATTGGAGGATGGATGTCAGCCGGGGGGGTGGTCTCCAGGAGGGCAGTGGTTGGCCGCAGGGTGGTCTCCATGGGCAACGGGCTGGTGTTTGGCCAGGTGAGGTGGTACCTGCAGAGGTGATGTCAGAGAGAGAAGAATAGATTATTTACCACAGTAATGTAATCCACCTTGAGCTGGGTGTGTGATAGACAAAGGTTGGTACAAGAAACTCAAATGCATAAAACAAAAGCTAAGTGAAACGCTAGATTGAGTGAGCATTACTCCTGTGTAACTACAGAGGAATACAGATCTCATACAAATACAGAAATATAGGGTTAGTATGTCTACAGTTATCATTCAGAATCCCATCTATTAATTTTCAGTTCCTGTTACCATAGAGATGGATATCAACATAACAAAGCAGTCATAGCACAACAAAACAGTAAACACTGCAGTCTATTCAGAACTTTTCTATTAACATGTGATTAATATGGGAGTCTATACATAGATGTTTCCGGTTTACCTGCAGGTGACCACAGAGATAGAGATGCCCTTGGAGCAGGCCTCTGCATCCATGTAACACTTGTTGTAGTAGGTCATACCGTCTGAGGCACATGTGAAGTGGGGCTCTCTCTCACAGCGGTCCCGGCACTTACACACGGGCTGGCCCTCCCAGATGTCACACTCGGAGCCCTGCTGCGTACACATGAACTTGTCACACTTGACCCCTTTTGGCATGCCAACCGGCCCCTTCTTGCCCTTAATGTCCATGTAGCGTGCCGCCACACAGCTCTTGTTCCCACACACGTTGTTGCAGCATTTCTCAAAGTTTTCACAGTCCTTGGGGGTGATAGGGGATACATGGGAGGTGTTGTGTTAGGATCAGCATGTTTCAGTTCATTGTGCACTCAGGGAACATATAGGATGTTAAGGAACTTGAGAGTGATGCACTTTCTAATGTAATGAAACAATACTATGCAATGTGAGGTTGGTATTGTAGGCTATACATTTTACATGCTTACTTCTCAATATCTCATAATGCAGAGTAATAAATGTTATTAGACTCAATAGTCATGGGTGGCAGCTAGCCTAGCGGTTAAGAGTGTTGGGTCAGTAACTGGTATGGTCAGGTAGCCTAGCGGTTAAGAGTGTTGGGTCAGTAACTGGTATGGTCAGGTAGCCTAGCGGTTAAGAGTGTTGGGTCAGTAACTGGTATGGTCAGGTAGCCTAGCGGTTAAGCGTGTTGGGTCAGTAACTGGTATGGTCAGGTAGCCTAGCGGTTAAGCGTGTTGGGTCAGTAACTGGTATGGTCAGGTAGCCTAGCGGTTAAGAGTGTTGGGTCAGTAACTGGTATGGTCAGGTAGCCTAGCGGTTAAGCGTGTTGGGTCAGTAACTGGTATGGTCAGGTAGCCTAGCGGTTAAGAGTGTTGGGTCAGTAACTGGTATGGTCAGGTAGCCTAGCGGTTAAGCGTGTTGGGTCAGTAACTGGTATGGTCAGGTAGCCTAGCGGTTAAGAATGTTGGGTCAGTAACTGGTATGGTCAGGTAGCCTAGCGGTTAAGAGTGTTGGGTCAGTAACTGGTATGGTCAGGTAGCCTAGCGGTTAAGCGTGTTGGGTCAGTAACTGGTATGGTCAGGTAGCCTAGCGGTTAAGCGTGTTGGGTCAGTAACTGGTATGGTCAGGTAGCCTAGCGGTTAAGAGTGTTGGGTCAGTAACTGGTATGGTCAGGTAGCCTAGCGGTTAAGCGTGTTGGGTCAGTAACTGGTATGGTCAGGTAGCCTAGCGGTTAAGAGTGTTGGGTCAGTAACTGGTATGGTCAGGTAGCCTAGCGGTTAAGAGTGTTGGGTCAGTAACTGGTATGGTCAGGTAGCCTAGCGGTTAAGAGTGTTGGGTCAGTAACTGGTATGGTCAGGTAGCCTAGCGGTTAAGAGTGTTGGGTCAGTAACTGGTATGGTCAGGTAGCCTAGCGGTTAAGAGTGTTGGGTCAGTAACTGGTATGGTCAGGTAGCCTAGCGGTTAAGAGTGTTGGGTCAGTAACTGGTATGGTCAGGTAGCCTAGCGGTTAAGAGTGTTGGGTCAGTAACTGGTATGGTCAGGTAGCCTAGCGGTTAAGAGTGTTGGGTCAGTAACTGGTATGGTCAGGTAGCCTAGCGGTTAAGAGTGTTGGGTCAGTAACTGGTATGGTCAGGTAGCCTAGCGGTTAAGAGTGTTGGGTCAGTAACTGGTATGGTCAGGTAGCCTAGCGGTTAAGAGTGTTGGGTCAGTAACTGGTATGGTCAGGTAGCCTAGCGGTTAAGAGTGTTGGGTCAGTAACTGGTATGGTCAGGTAGCCTAGCGGTTAAGAGTGTTGGGTCAGTAACTGGTTAGTGTTGGTCAGTAACTGGTAGCCTAGCGGTTAAGAGTGTTGGGTCAGTAACTGGTATGGTCAGGTAGCCTAGCGGTTAAGAGTGTTGGGTCAGTAACTGGTATGGTCAGGTAGCCTTGCGGTTAAGAGTGTTGGGTCAGTAACTGGTATGGTCAGGTAGCCTAGCGGTTAAGAGTGTTGGGTCAGTAACTGGTATGGTCAGGTAGCCTAGCGGTTAAGAGTGTTGGGTCAGTAACTGGTATGGTCAGGTAGCCTAGCGGTTAAGAGTGTTGGGTCAGTAACTGGTATGGTCAGGTAGCCTAGCGGTTAAGAGTGTTGGGTCAGTAACTGGTATGGTCAGGTAGCCTTGCGGTTAAGAGTGTTGGGTCAGTAACTGGTATGGTCAGGTAGCCTAGCGGTTAAGAGTGTTGGGTCAGTAACTGGTATGGTCAGGTAGCCTAGCGGTTAAGAGTGTTGGGTCAGTAACTGGTATGGTCAGGTAGCCTAGCGGTTAAGAGTGTTGGGTCAGTAACTGGTATGGTCAGGTAGCCTAGCGGTTAAGAGTGTTGGGTCAGTAACTGGTATGGTCAGGTAGCCTAGCGGTTAAGAGTGTTGGGTCAGTAACTGGTATGGTCAGGTAGCCTTGCGGTTAAGAGTGTTGGGTCAGTAACTGGTATGGTCAGGTAGCCTAGCGGTTAAGAGTGTTGGGTCAGTAACTGACTGGTATGGTCAGGTAGCCTTGCGGTTAAGAGTGTTGGGTCAGTAACTGGTATGGTCAGGTAGCCTTGCGGTTAAGAGTGTTGGGTCAGTAACTGGTATGGTCAGGTAGCCTAGCGGTTAAGAGTGTTGGGTCAGTAACTGACTGGTATGGTCAGGTAGCCTTGCGGTTAAGAGTGTTGGGTCAGTAACTGGTATGGTCAGGTAGCCTAGCGGTTAAGAGTGTTGGGTCAGTAACTGGTATGGTCAGGTAGCCTTGCGGTTAAGAGTGTTGGGTCAGTAACTGGTATGGTCAGGTAGCCTTGCGGTTAAGAGTGTTGGGTCAGTAACTGGTATGGTCAGGTAGCCTAGCGGTTAAGAGTGTTGGGTCAGTAACTGGTATGGTCAGGTAGCCTTGCGGTTAAGAGTGTTGGGTCAGTAACTGGTATGGTCAGGTAGCCTAGCGGTTAAGAGTGTTGGGTCAGTAACTGGTATGGTCAGGTAGCCTTGCGGTTAAGAGTGTTGGGTCAGTAACTGGTATGGTCAGGTAGCCTAGCGGTTAAGAGTGTTGGGTCAGTAACTGGTATGGTCAGGTAGCCTAGCGGTTAAGAGTGTTGGGTCAGTAACTGGTATGGTCAGGTAGCCTAGCGGTTAAGAGTGTTGGGTCAGTAACTGGTATGGTCAGGTAGCCTAGCGGTTAAGAGTGTTGGGTCAGTAACTGGTATGGTCAGGTAGCCTTGCGGTTAAGAGTGTTGGGTCAGTAACTGGTATGGTCAGGTAGCCTAGCGGTTAAGAGTGTTGGGTCAGTAACTGGTATGGTCAGGTAGCCTTGCGGTTAAGAGTGTTGGGTCAGTAACTGGTATGGTCAGGTAGCCTAGCGGTTAAGAGTGTTGGGTCAGTAACTGGTATGGTCAGGTAGCCTAGCGGTTAAGAGTGTTGTCAGGGTCAGTAACTGGTATGGTCAGGTAGCCTTGCAGTTAAGAGTGTTGGGTCAGTAACTGGTATGGTCAGGTAGCCTAGCGGTTAAGAGTGTTGGGTCAGTAACTGGTATGGTCAGGTAGCCTAGCGGTTAAGAGTGTTGGGTCAGTAACTGACTGGTATGGTCAGGTAGCCTAGCGGTTAAGAGTGTTGGGTCAGTAACTGGTATGGTCAGGTAGCCTTGCGGTTAAGAGTGTTGGGTCAGTAACTGGTATGGTCAGGTAGCCTAGCGGTTAAGAGTGTTGGGTCAGTAACTGGTATGGTCAGGTAGCCTAGCGGTTAAGAGTGTTGGGTCAGTAACTGGTATGGTCAGGTAGCCTAGCGGTTAAGAGTGTTGGGTCAGTAACTGGTATGGTCAGGTAGCCTAGCGGTTAAGAGTGTTGGGTCAGTAACTGAAAGGTTGCTGGTTTGAATTACTGAGCTGTCTAGGTGAACAATCTGTTGACAACAAATGTAATATTGTGGGCATATACACCAGTGTCTGCTATTTCCAAAATCTGTAGTCTATGAACAAGTATCTGATTGAGGAGATATTCAATCTAATTCAAAGAGAAATTCAGAAATAAACAACACAGGCAATGTGGTCACAATTGAATTTGGCCAAAAACAGTGCGCAGTGCGCATGTCCCACTTATCTCCACCTTTCATTCCATGAATTTAATTGCAGAAACTTTATGTAGAGAAACTTTTGACAGAATAAAGTGTCCCCCATTTGTCTCCAGCCCGCGAGGAAAACTGATCCCAGAAACTCACCCGGTCCAACTCGCACTCGCGCATACAGGTGCTCATGGCGTCCACCCACAGGTTGGGGTTCATCTCGTTGGGGCACATGCCCGCGTGAGAGTACACCACTTTGTTGGGCATGGACATTGGCATCGCTTTCACCCTCACACAGCTGTCTATGATCAGGAGCAAGACGTAGCACTGTCCAAAGAGAAACCAGATCCATCGAGGAAACAACATCCACCACATATCCAGCGCGTAACGGGACTTTCACAAGGATCCCGAAGAAATAAAACAAGATCCGAGGAGCGTCGAAGTTAGCAAATTTTCCCGATGAGTGCAAAACTATTAAATGGTCATAAATGACAAAGCCAAAGGGAGAAATTAAGTTGAAATGTAAAGTAAATGTGATTAAACGGTCAGGAAGACGTGTGGTCAGTGCGGAGTGTTGCTGCAGTGAAGAACTCCGTCAGTCCGCTGGTCAACGTTTAATAGTCTGGAGAGATTAGGTGGTATTTGAACCCTATTACTTAAAATCTAACTACATGAATTACAGTGGCTAGTCTACCCCGACAGCAAATCCCAGGCGAGTTACAGTTCTGATGAACATATTAAAAAGTCCGTAGCAGCAGCAGCAGGCTCGAGCAGGGACCTCCGGCAAAATACCTGTGCTGTGCGCGTGTGGTGCGCAAGGCGCGTGTTGACACCTTTTCCCCCTTTGTGTAAATAGTTGGACCACCTTCATTGTAGCCCACTATGCAGCACTGTAAATGTGGAAAACATACTGTGGTAACATAAAAACGAATTATATTCATACTGATACAAGTATTTTTATATTAACACAATATTTACTCTTGTGTTGATACACATTTAGATATTTGGATAATAATATCTAAACAGTTAACCATCTGGATCAATATGGCCTTATTGAACACGTTGCATCGTGCTTTGTTCAACCTTTCCCAGGAGTGAGTTTACATCTTCAGAGGTGAATCAGTAAAACCATGTGGAATGAGCTTAATACATCCATAATATGGCAAGGGTCGAATTATTGGAGATCTTTGCTCTGAGACTTCTCTCCTACTACTGTAGGCTATATGATACTGGGTGGAATGTAGCCTAGCAGTTAGCGCATTGGGCCACTAACCGAAAGGTCGCTAGTTCAAATCCCGGAGCCGACAAGGGATGTGCTCTTGAACAAGGGACTTAACCCTAAAATGCTCCAGGGTCGCCATAGACAATGGTTTTCCCCACTCTCCAAGGGTGTCTCAGGGAGAGTTACGATATGCAAAACACATTTCCTATTCACAGAGTTGTGATATGCAAAACACATTTCTTATTCACACATGCATATAAAACACACTTGTACATGTGTGAAATAGGACAAATATAAGCACTGACTAAATTATGATGACTATTGTAGGTCGTGCTATACTGTATGTACAGTGTGTGGGTCACAATGGGTCTCCTGGGGATGGCACCATACCCAGTGATATTCTTCACAGACACAGTATTTTGTCACCAAGCTTGGGTAAGTTACTTTCTAAATGTAATCAGTTACAGTTACTAGTTACCTGTCCAACATTTTTATCCGTAACTTAACTTTTGGACTACCCAAACTCAGTAACATAATCTGATTACTTTCAGCTACTTTTTGTTTACTTTACCTTTAAGAGGCATTAGAAGAAGACAAAAATGATCCATCAAATGCATTTGGTGTGTCATCATAGTCGTCTCTGACGTGTGGCCAGACTCCCTCAGCTGCAACAAACTTAAACTTGCTCCTTTTTCAATGCTGAATTGAATATCATTGAGAAAACAGATAGATGGCATAATGTATTTGTTTTCACAAACATCCTCTCTTAATTTTAAAGTAATCCAAGAAGCAATCATCTACTTTCTTTCTAAAGTATCTGCAATCTGATTACAATATTTTTTTTTATTGTAATCAGATTACATGTAATTTACATTTTATTTTTTTAAATGTTTATTTCACCTTTATTTAACCAGGTAGGCTAGTTGAGAACAAGTTCTCATTTGCAACTGCGACCTGGCCAAGATAAAGCATAGCAGTGTGAACAGACAACACAGAGTTACACATGGAGTAAACAATTAACATGTAACCAGTTACTCCCCAACTCTGCTTGTCATCCTGGGGTCAAAGGTTTGTATTGAACTCTGGAGAACGCTCACACATCTCCCTACTCCCACTGATGAATATGCCTCATGATTATGGAAACATCAGCAACACCTTGATCCTCTGTCATAAGACCTGTATAACACTGACAGAACATTGGCATGACACGTTATAAACAGTCAACAGAGGACTCAATGAAGAAATGAGTACACAATGTTTTGACGTGTCGCAAAGGAACAGCCTACCTTAAGAACAACTCCCTTTCTGCCTAATTTCCATTTTCCGAGACCTCTCAGCCCATCTACTATCACTGTTCTGAACATTAGTTCCACGGGAGGCTGCTGAGGGGAGGACGCCACATAACAATGGCTGGAATGGAGTAAATGGAATGGTATCATACACATGGAAACCATATGTTTGATGTGTTCAATACCATTCCATGTATTCCTTTCCAGCCATTACTATGAGCCGTCCTGTAGTTAGTTCTGAAAGAGAGAGGGTCCATGATGTTCACACACAGAGGTACAACAGGATCTTTCCCATAGCTGTCAACCCAACATTCTATGGGACATGGATTGAGTGGTCTGTATGCATGTGTAAATCTACATCAGTCTCTCTGCATCCAGTCTCCTTCCAAGTGGAGTCCCTGCTGTGTCTAAGAGGCCCAGGCCCCTGCAGCTCTAACTTCAGTCAGAGCCCTCACTGACCAGGCACACTGGCAGACTAGCAACCTGCTGCTCACACACATAAACACACACATACAGATTCCACACATGTATGCATACACATTCATATATTCCACAAACACACTCATACATGTGCATATACAAAGTGTGTGAACGCTTGCGCGCACACACACACACACACACACACACACACACACACACACACACACACACACACACACACACACACACACACACACACACACAAAAACACAAGCTAACACACTAACGTGCGCAAGTGCACACACACTTATAGACACACACACACACACACACTACCATAATCTGAGCAACAGTACAAAGTGATCCCTTTTCTCACAACATGCATTCAGACGGTTTGATGCCTCCTCACCCCCAGCCTCACCCCCAGCCTCCCCCTCCAGCCCTCACCCCTGGGAGGTTGAGACCCCAACATTCCCACCAATGCTGACACATGAAGGCTTAAAAACATGTCACATATTGAATAACGATTTCCAGAGAACCCCCTCCAAGCACTCTGACACCCTCCTTGCATTCAGCCTATATGTCTTGTCTGCAAACAGTCCTTTTGACCTTCTGTGAGGACTTTGCAGCCTCTCTGAACCTTGTCCAAAACAAGCACAATATTTTTTTTTGATCACTTATATAATCTTATCCAAACCCACGCAATTTCACAGTATGGAGACATGATAATAAAACAGTCACATAAATATTCTATAAGTTCCTGTGTGTTTTGGTGTTCTTACAAAGGATTTTATTTCCTGTTAAAATAAACAGGGGTGTGAGGTGTTTTCTCGTACTGTCTTTCCCTTGTTGCTGGCAGTACTCCATCAATCTACAAGTAAAAAAGCTGAATGCCATAAACATAATGAAATGTAGCTCACTGAAAACCAGCTAAGTAAACTAGACAATATTTCAAAATTCCCCAAATTGCGTTATTTCACAGGTTGACATAGTGTGATTTGTAACCAGCAATACAATCACAACCACCACACAAAGCCCTCTTGCCTTGGTTAACTCAAGCCAATAAGGTCCAGATGGGGTGATGTGTGATGTGATCTGTCATTCTGAGAAAACACCTAAATCTGATACTGAATCTGTTCTTAATCTGTTCCTACCTAGATTCCCTTCTCGCCACCCTGCCCTCTCAAATACGGGAACATTTTACACATTTGCCAGGACAATATTAGATAGTGAATAGAATTTATAGAATACTGAGTCACAGGACAAAGGATAGATTAGCATACAATCAAGAACAATTAGTTCAGTTCAACCAAACCTCCAATAATTGGCATCTTTGAGTTGCAGTCTGACAGATGGGGATATGGGGATGTGTTGTTAATCAAAATGAAGCTGGTCAAGGACTGCCTCGATCAAGGGCTGGTCAAAGACTGCCTCGGTCAAGGGCTGGTCAAAGACTGCCTCGGTCAAGGGCTGGTCAAAGACTGCCTCAGTCAAGGGCTGGTCAAAGCCTGCCTCGGTCAAGGGATGGTCAAAGCCTGCCTCGGGCAAGGGCTGGTCAAAGACTGCCTCGGTCAAGGGCTTCACTGCCTACACTGACTTCTGAATCAGCATCTAATTCTATGATTTTTATCCACCAGAAAATGACCTGTGACCAAGCTATACAAAAGGGTTCTTCGGCTGTCTCCATAGGAGAACCCTTTTTGGTTCCAGGTAGAACTCTTTTGGGTTCCATGTAGAACCCGCTGTGTAAAGGGTTCTACCTGGAACCAAAATGGTTCTTCAAAGGGTTCTCCTATGGGTAAAGCCAAAGAACCCTTTAAGGTTCTAGTTAGCACATTTTTTTCTAAGAGTTTAGCGATGCAGTAATACCTGATTATCTCCTTGAAGCTGTGACCAGTACAGCACCTGTTTCCCACTGTGATGTAGCAGCCCTCAGAAATACACAGCGGGCTTAGAATGTGCCTGAAATGGTTTTCCATTCCTGCCTTTTTCTCTTTTTACAGTGGGTTTACAATGTTGTATGTGCATTTGTGCAACAGCTAAGTAGCGCTGTGCTTTATCCCCTGGTGAATGGCACGAATTGCACGAAAACCATGGTGCAGGGCCACAGTCCAAACCCATCACTTTAGGTACCTGTGAGTAACGTCGCCCTTTGTCTCCGTTCCTGCGGGGAACATATCCAAAGTTTCTGACCCTAAAAGCACTTAGGAGCCTTGGAAGAGCCAGCCACTGGCTTTGCAGATGGTTCTGTCTGGGTAGGGACTGAGGGCTGTTAAAAAAACAATGAAGGTGTTATTGCTGGTTCTAATCTTATTAAAGTGTCTGACACCAAGACAAAGGAGAGGAACGCGTCCGGCCTCAGCGGCAGCCTAAGCTGGTTCCTAGACCCTGACCCAGGGAGGAGGCCAGACACATGATGGCTAGACATGGCACACGTGTGCAGACACACACACACACACACACACACACACACACACACACACACACACACACACACACACACACACACACACACAGAACATGTATGAAGGTCAAACACCCAGGTGCATAGACTTAACTACATGCGGACACACACACTCCCACACATATCCGCCCGCCCTGACCAAACAGACAGCGGCTAGACATGTAGCAAACAAACAAACATACAGACCTACTTACCTACGCACATACACACACCTACGAGCACGTCAGCACACAAATATCACTCCGTTAAGTGTCACTTTCCAGCCGGTTGGTATTACGCAACTAGTGCCTTGCTCTTGTGTCAGTTGAGCAGGCCTTAAAACATCTGCTGACCACATGAGGAATATTTTCATTCCTTTTCCAACCAGCTTGTGCACTTCGCACATATTTGGGGGCAGTGTGGCGATAGCTTACTCACTGTTTGTGTTCTTTAAATTAGGAAGAGAACATAATAACATTCCTGCACTCTTGAACATGGGCTTTTATAGTACATGTCAACACTTATACAGACATTGTGTGCAGGGTCAAGTGTGTGTGGACCGGCTGAAAACAAAGCTGTACACAACTAACTATCAGGAACAGCCACTAAGGACATCTGACATCTGCTCCTGTCACCTAAAGGATTTCTGCTCCTGTCACCTGTAGGATTTCTGCTCCTGTCACCTAAAGGATTTCTGCTCCTGTCACCTAAAGGATTTCTGCTCCTGTCACCTATAGGATTTCTGCTCCTGTCACCTAAAGGATTTCTGCTCCTGTCACCTATAGGATTTCTGCTCCTGTCACCTAAAGGATTTCTGCTCCTGTCACCTATAGGATTTCTGCTCCTGTCACCTAAAGGATTTCTGCTCCTGTCACCTAAAGGATTTCTGCTCCTGTCACCTAAAGGATTTCTGCTCCTGTCACCTAAAGGATTTCTGCTCCTGTCACCTAAAGGATTTCTGCTCCTGTCACCTAAAGGATTTCTGCTCCTGTCACCTAAAGGATTTCTGCTCCTGTCACCTAAAGGATTTCTGCTCCTGTCACCTAAAGGATTTCTGCTCCTGTCACATAAAGGATTTATGCTCCTGTCACCTAAAGGATTTCTGCTCCTGTCACCTGTAGGATTTCTGCTCCTGTCACCTGTAGGATTTCTGCTCCTGTCACCTAAAGGATTTCTGCTCCTGTCATAAAGGATTTACCTGTCACCTAAAGGATTTCTGCTCCTGTCACCTGTAGGATTTCTGCTCCTGTCACCTAAAGAATTTCTGCTCCTGTCACCTAAAGGATTTCTGCTCCTGTCATCTGTAGAATTTCTGCTCCTGTCACCTAAAGGATTTCTGCTCCTACCACCTGTAGGATTTCTGCTCCTGTCACCTAAAGGATTTCTGCTCCTGTCACCTAAAGGATTTCTGCTCCTGTCACCTAAAGGATTTCTGCTCCTGTCACCTGTAGGATTTCTGCTCCTGTCACCTAAAGGATTTCTGCTCCTGTCACCTAAAGGATTTCTGCTCCTGTCACCTGTAGGATTTCTGCTCCTGTCACCTAAAGGATTTCTGCTCCTGTCACCTAAAGGATTTCTGCTCCTGTCACCTAAAGGATTTCTGCTCCTGTCACCTAGAGGATTTCTGCTCCTGTCACCTAAATGACTTCTGCTCCTGTCACCTGTAGGATTTCTGCTCCTGTCACCTAAAGGATTTCTGCTCCTGTCACCTAAAGGATTTCTGCTACTGTCACCTAAAGGATTTCTGCTCCTGTCACCTAAAGGATTTCTGCTCCTGTCACCTAAATGACTTCTGCTCCTGTCACCTAAAGGATTTCTGCTCCTGTCACCTAAAGGATTTCTGCTCCTGTCACCTAAAGGATTTCTGCTCCTGTCACCTGTAGGATTTCTGCTCCTGTCACCTAAAGGATTTCTGCTCCTGTCAACTAAAGGATTTCTGCTCCTGTCACCTAAAGGATTTCTGCCCCATTCACCTAGGGCTGTTCAATTCTAGCTTTTGTTATGAGATTCCACTCCGACTAAAGCAGCTGTGTTATTTTGAGACCCCACTCCCACCTGTACTTGGGGAAGCAGCTATGTTGTGTCAAAGTCCCTGAGGTCAATCTACACATCAATCTACACATCCAATCATTCTCTTGGAGCTTCACCAGTGAGACTGGAGAGAGGAATAAGGTCTGCCTGCCACTGAGCCACTGGTAGGAAGGAAAACAATTCCCATGCTTGTTTCTGGTTACCAAAGTCACCAAAAGCCACGTTTCTAGATAAAGGGACCTTGAAAAACTTTCATCACCGTTAGTGAAGCATCAATTTGATTATGCACTAACTGGTACAGTAGCTCCCCCAACTTCTACCAAGAACAAGTTAGACAGCTCAAAATAACATGTCAAGGATCATTCTGAATCTTAGTCATCAGGCTCATGTTGTGGCTATCAGTTGATAAAAGGGTCCCGCAGCGTAAGCTGGCATTGGCCCATAACATCGTGTACCCCAGTATCTAAAAACTATTTTACTGATGTTATGTATTATTAAATTGTTAAATAAAATTGTATTTTTTTGTTGTTGACCAAACTGGCACTGTCAATGGACTGGAATAAATAAAGAGATTTGGAGTGGTTGATGACTAGGCTGTTTAAAGTTGAACAAATTAATGACTTTTCCACTCCTAAATTGTGTGTGAACTAAAGTGATGTGCTTCTGTAGGTTTTCTACCTTCGTCTGACACTACACTGAACTAGTCTTCTTCTTTATCCATCTGCACAAAATCTTAAACCAGGAAGAATCATGTTTTCAGAGGTATCTAGACTATGTACTGAGTGTACACATTAGAAACACCTGCTATTTCCATGACATAGACTGACCAGGTAAATCCAGTTGAAAGCTATGATCCCTTATTGATGTCACATGTTATTAAATCCACTACAGTCAGTGGAGATGAATGGGGTGGAGACAGGTTAAGAAGGATTGTTAAGACTTAAAACAAGTGAGACATGGATTGTGTATGTGTGCCATTCAGAGGGTGAACAGGCAAGACTTAGAGTGAGAGATTTAAGTGCCTTTGAACAGGATATGGTAGTAGGTGCCAGGCTCACCGGTTTGAGTGTGTCAAGAACTGTAACCTTGCTGGGCTTTTCACAGACAACAGTTTCCCGTGTATCAAGAATGATCTACCACCCAAAGGACATCCAGCCACCTTGACACAACTGTGGGAAGCACTGGAGTCAACATGTGTGGAAAGCTTTTCACGTTGTAGAGTCCATGTCCCGATTAATTGAGGCTGTCCTGAGCACAAAAGGGGGTGCAACTCTACAGTATATTAGGGCGGTGTTCCTAATGGTTTGTACACTGTGTATCCTATTGTAATAACACCCCCCGACTCCCAAATCAATCTAGTTAAACAATTTTAAAGCTCCATATAATCATGCTTTTTGGATGAAATTTAAGCATGTTTCATTTGAAATGATTTACTTCGGGAGGAGAGCAAGGCAGTGAACAGTTACACCACTGCATTGGCATGGTTGATTCATGTCAACACTGACCTAACTACACCCTCTAGTGGATCTTAGCAGAAACAGACAAGGCTTCAATTCAGTTCTCTGCCATATTCATAATTACCATCTGATCCTTTGATATAACCACCAATTTCCGACAAAAGGACAGATTGATCAAGTTACCCACCATGCTTTATCAAAGAACAGGTACAGGTCTTCACAATCAAACAAGTTAAACAGTGCCTATAAGGAATTTATCAAAGGTACACAGGACATATAAAAATATCAGACTCTGAATGCATAGGTAAAGTTACTGTATTCTTCCTCTAGAACATGAGCAATCAATCAGTACAATGTTAGTCATCCATTTCACAGAACTAGTATTCATTCTGGAACATTCTAGAACACTGGTGCTCCTTCACTGGGCACAAAATGGCCGTTGGCATTTCAAACATCATCATTCAGCTTCTTCAACCAGGTACCTCTCGGTCTCGTGGCACAAGTTAGGAATACAAAAATTATCTGGAGAGCCCATTTGACATGTTCAAGTTAGTCTTGTATTTCTTCAACATTTACACTCAACCCATTCAACACAGTAGATACTGTGGCTTTACACTTGGTTTCATCCTAGCTGCAACCTACCTTCCCTTTCACCCCCATTGATAAACACGGTCCATACTTGTAGGCATCGATACAAACTAAAGACATTTCTCGTTAAAAAAGGAAATGACAAATGAATAAAAATATATAACCATTAAACATACTAAGACAGCCAGAGCTTAAGGTATACATCTGAACGGTAAACAATGAACGCCTTTGTTAGTAACTGACTGTTGATTGTTTATAAACTTCTGTAGTGGGCCACTGACTGTACCATTGAACTGAATGTTAACCAGCATAAAGGACTGATAGGACATGTTAGGGTCTGCGTCTTCCTCTATGAGCAAATGTGTTTGTCATAAAGCATTTTAAGCAGTAATCTTTTCAATCAATGCACTCTCATTCAGCTTCAAAACTAACGTTTGCGTTCTTGTGTATGAATCGTCATTTATACTCAAACAAAGAAGTAGCAAACACCACAACTTGACAAAAGTCAAATGTCAGTAGGTTAAACTCGGGACCCCTTAAGAGCTAACATTTGATCTCTAGCTAGCTTACATGTTAATGTAGGTTATGTGTTTAAAACGTTCTCACAGAGCAGTGTGAACTTGAGTATTATGACAAATGCCCTGTATGATAGAAGCAACCGGGAGAATTGCTGGGAAACGTGTTATGGAAGCACTCAAACATAACAGCCGTGTCAAACTTATGAAACAGAAACAATCCTTTCAAACTGTCCTTTGCCCACGTCATTCAGTTCACTCCGAAAAAACTAAAAACATTTCATACAGCAATTCAAAAATAGGACATTTATGATAGATAATCTATTGTGGAGAACCATACTATTTTTCTGGCTAGGTTTGTATTTGGTTTTGATCTAATCACAGTAAATGGAAGTATCTTAAGCGAAGCGATCCAGAAACAGTTTAAAATGCTCATTTTAGGGGAACCCCTACTTGAGCTGGGAATATACTTCCCCTAAAGTGAACCTAGCAGATTCTGCTTCAATCAATAATACCTGAACTCTATAGGAACGGTCTACCATTCAATTCATTCACAGCTGAAAGTGTCAGTTGAATATTAGACCCAATAACTGTTAAAATTGAAAATAACCCCTCACACACAAACATTCAACCAAACTGTAGAACATTTAAATATTGCCCCTGCACCCAATACATGTTCATCTAAATGAGTTTTGTTTCAGCAAGTAAACATTGTAGAATAAAACTAAATTCATAGAGCAGGAGCAATGAAGAATTGTTCCACATTGGGTGTTTGATTGAAATCCAGACGGTGTCTGTGGAGCTAGTTAACCATAGCATCTGTTAGAAGGCCGTTATCTTCCAACTGACGAAGAGAGTTCTTTAAGAAACAGACACACCGTCTTAACAATACGGATTACACTTGAAGCATCTGTTTGCTTACTAAGCACATAAACAGTTCTACGAAACTAACAAAAACTTCTCAATTGGCAAGAGACAACACTCAAACCCACTCCCTCTTAGATGATCAAACCTCAGCAGCACAAAGCAACATCTCGGTTAATAGCTCCATCAACATCCACCTAAGAACAAATAAACAGGGTAGTGTGATAACATGGGCAACCACTGAAGGAAAAACTGGAAATATCACTGAAGTGTGGGAGTATGACTGAGTGTGTGTGTGTGTGTGCAGTCTGCAGCATGGGTGTGAATGCCAGTTGGAACGTCGGCAGCCACCTGCTATGCCCACTAAGCAAGCGGCAATACGCATGTTGCTGTGTGCAAGTCAGCTGTGTCGCAACATTGTACTAAGCCGCCCATGTTGGACTAATAAGAGCCATGGCTGTATATCAGAAGAGCTGTTCAAATGGCCTCTACTCTGCTCAACCCCCTCATTCCCAGGAGCCAAGTCCCCAGTACATGTATGACTAATGCCCAGTACAAAGGGATCCATGTACAGTACATAAGTTAAGCCATCTAGGAAGACTGTCACTGTCCCTCAACGCCAATGTTCCACTGTAGCCCGACAACACACAGAGGGAAGAGAAGAGGGGACAGAGAGGGAAGGAGGCCCAAATTCTTCAGTATGTAACTGAGGACATGATGCATGAGCAATCGGTTAGCGAGCGCTGCATGGGGACAGACTGGCAGGGAGCAAGGCAAGGACAGGCAGGGCGACCACGTTACCTAGCTAACACAACAGGATTTTTAAACAAACCCCCAATAACGCTGGCTGAACGACACCGGATCATAATGCAATGAAATTGACTAATAACGATAGTGGCTATTACGGTCAATAGAGAGATAGTAGGGTCCACATGGACATCAGGGTCTGTCTGTCCGTCCTGTTGGTTTCTAGTAGGTGAGTCTGGAGGCATTCATGTTGTAGCAGGGTCTGTCTGTGTGTCTGTCCATCCTGTTGGTCTCTAGTAGGTGAGTCTGGAGGCCTTCATGTTGTAGTAGTGTCTGTCTGTGTGTCTGTCAATCCTGTTGGTCTCTAGTAGGTGAGTCTGGAGGCCTTCATGTTGTAGTAGTGTCTGTCTGTGTGTCTGTCAATCCTGTTGGTCTCTAGTAGGTGAGTCTGGAGGCCTTCATGTTGTAGTAGTGTCTGTCTGTGTGTCTGTCCATCCTGTTGGTCTCTAGTAGGTGAGTCTGGAGGCCTTCATGTTGTAGTAGTGTCTGTCTGTGTGTCTGTCAATCCTGTTAGTCTCTAGTAGGTGAGTCTGGAGGCCTTCATGTTGTAGTAGTGTCTGTCTGTGTGTCTGTCAATCCTGTTGGTCTCTAGTAGGTGAGTCTGGAGACCTTCATGTTGTAGTAGTGTCTGTCTGTGTGTCTGTCCATCCTGTTAGTCTCTAGTAGGTGAGTCTGGAGGCCTTCATGTTGTAGTAGTGTCTGTCTGTGTGTCTGTCAATCCTGTTGGTCTCTAGTAGGTGAGTCTGGAGGCCTTCATGTTGTAGCAGGGTCTGTCGGTGAGGCCTCCCGCCCCAGAGAGGAGTGCCAGGCCCTCAGCCTTCTCCAGCACCACCTCTAACTCCTGGAAGTCCTGCAGCCGAGCCACGTCTTTGTCCTGGGAATAATAAAGTTACATTCAATAAAACATCTTTATTGTCCACAAAAGGTCCAATTGTTTGTAGTGATTACGGTACAAAATCGAGTACATACATTGTTTCATCACACACAGGACTTACAGACATTAAGTGGGAGGATAGGAGAGACGTGTGTGTGTGTGTGTGTGTGTGTGTGTGTGTGTGTGTGTGTGTGTGTGTGTGTGTGTGTGTGTGTATGTTTCACAGTCTTAGAGTCTTAGTCAGCAGTTGTTCTGGGATTACATAATGTGACAACAGCTCCCTTCATAACTGGATGGGTGACATTGTTTTCATATCAAACCCACCCATGCAGTGCAAGATGGGACTACCGTGTGCCATGGAACACAATGTAGCTCAAATCAATTAACTTGCAAACATTAACATTTTTTGTGGCCCTAACTCATAAGAAAAGAGCTGTACACACACTCTCACTCTCATGCAAATTATTTATTAAAATGGTAATAATGGGTGACCATCATTCCATCATCAAGCAGCCGTCATGATCAGTGTTTCCAACCTAACAGAACAGCGTGGTGCTCCAACCTAACAGAACAGCGTGGTGCTCCAACCTAACAGAACAGCGTGGTGCTCCAACCTAACAGAACAGCGTGGTGCTCCAACCTAACAGAACAGCGTGGTGCTCCAACCTAACAGAACAGCGTGGTGCTCCAACCTAACAGAACAGCGTTGCGCTCCAACCTAACAGAACAGCGTGGTGCTCCAACCTAACAGAACAGCGTGGTGCTCCAACCTAACAGAACAGCGTGGTGCTTAACAGAACAGCGTGGTGCTCCAACCTAACAGAACAGCGTGGCGCTCCAACCTAACAGAACACCTCCAACAACAGAACAGCGTGGTGCTCCAACCTAACAGAACAGCGTGGTGCTCCAACCTAACAGAACAGCGTGGTGCTCCAACCTAACAGAACAGCGTGGTGCTCCAACCTAACAGAACAGCGTGGTGCTCCAACCTAACAGAACAGCGTGGTGCTCCAACCTAACAGAACAGCGTGGTGCTAACAGAACAGCAACCTAACAGAACAGCGTGGTGCTCCAACCTAACAACCTAACAGAACAGCGTAACAGGTGCTCCAACCTAACAGAACAGCGCTCCAACCTAACAGAACAGCGTGGTGCTCCAACCTAACAGAACAGCATGGTGCTCCAACCTAACAGAACAGCGTGGTGCTCCAACCTAACAGAACAGCGTGGTGCTCCAACCCAGAAACCTAACAGAACAGCGTGGTGCTCCAACCTAACAGAACAACCTAACAGAACAGCGTGGTGCTCCAACCTAACAGAACAGCGTGGTGCTCCAACCTAACAGAACAGCGTGGTGCTCCAACCTAACAGAACAGCGTGGTGCTCCAACCTAACAGAACAGCGTGGTGCTCCAACCTAACAGAACAGCGTGGTGCTCCAACCTAACAGAACAGCGTGGTGCTCCAACCTAACAGAACAGCGTGGTGCTCCAACCTAACAGAACAGCGTGGTGCTCCAACCTAACAGAACAGCGTGGTGCTCCAACCTAACTCCAACCTAACAGAACAGCGTGGTGCCTAACAGAACAGAACAGAACAGCGTGGTGCTCCAACCTAACAGAACAGCGTGGTGCTCCAACCTAACAGAACAGCGTGGTGCTCCAACCTAACAGAACACTCCAACCTAACAGAACAGCGTGGTGCTCCAACCTAACAGAACAGCGCTCCAACCTAACAGAACAGCGTGGTGCTAACAGAACAGCGTGGTGCTCCAACCTAACAGAACAGCGTGGTGCTCCAACCTAACAGAACAGCGTGGTGCTCCAACCTAACAGAACAGCGTGGTGCTCCAACCTAACAGAACAGCGTGGTGCTCCAGAACAGCGTGGTGCTCCAACCTAACAGAACAGCGTGGTGCTCCAACCTAACAGAACAGCGTGGTGCTCCAACCTAACAGAACAGCGTGGTGCTCCAACCTAACAGAACAGCGTGGTGCTCCAACCTAACCGTGGTGCTCCAACCGAACAGAACAGCGTGGTGCTCCAACCTAACAGAACAGCGTGGTGCTCCAACCTAACAGAACAGCGTGGTGCTCCAACCTAACAGAAAGCTCAACCTAACAGAACAGCGTGGTGCTCCAACCTAACAGAACAGCGTGGTGCTCCAACCTAACAGAACAGCGTGGTGCTCTAACAGAAACCTAACAGAACAGCGTGGTGCTCCAACCTAACAGAACAGCGTGGTGCTCCAACCTAACAGAACAGCGTGGTGCTCCAACCTAACAGAACAGCGTGGTGCTCCAACCTAACAGAACAGCGTGGTGCTCCAACCTAACAGAACAGCGTGGTGCTCCAACCTAACAGAACAGCGTGGTGCTCCAACCTGCGTGGTGCTCCAACCTAACAGAACAGCGTGGTGCTCCAACCTAACAGAACAGCGTGGTGCTCCAACCTAACAGAACAGCGTGGTGCTCCAACCTAACAGAACAGCGTGGTGCTCCAACCTAACAGAACAGCGTGGTGCTCCAACCTAACAGAACAGCGTGGTGCTCCAACCTAACAGAACAGCGTGGTGCTCCAACCTAACAGAACAGCGTGGTGCTCCAACCTAACAGAACAGCGTGGTGCTCCAACCTAACAGAACAGCGTGGTGCTCCAACCTAACAGAACAGCGTGGTGCTCCAACCTAACAGAACAGCGTGGTGCTCCAACCTAACAGAACAGCGTGGTGCTCCAACCTAACAGAACAGCGTGGTGCTCCAACCTAACAGAACAGCGTGGTGCTCCAACCTAACAACAGCCTAACAGAACAGCGTGGTGCTCCAACCTAACAGAACAGCGTGGTGCTCCAACCTAACAGAACAGCGTGGTGCTCCAACCTAACAGAACAGCGTGGTGCTCCAACCTAACAGAACAGCGTGGTGCTCCAACCTAACAGAACAGCGTGGTGCTCCTAACAGAACAAAACCGTGGCGCTACCTAACAGAACAGCGTGGTGCTCCAACCTAACAGAACAGCGTGGTGCTCCAACCTAACAGAACAGCGTGGTGCTCCAACCTAACAGAACAGCGTGGTGCTCCAACCTAACAGAACAGCGTTGCGCTCCAACCTAACAGAACAGCGTTGCGCTCCAACCTAACAGAACAGCGTTGCGCTCCAACCTAACAGAACAGCGTTGCGCTCCAACCTAACAGAACAGCGTTGCGCTCCAACCTAACAGAACAGCGTGGCGCTCCAACCTAACAGAAGAGCGTTGCGCTCTAACCTAACAGAGCAGTGAACTGTCATCGAGGTGTGTCTAGGAGTGTTCCTGCATCTTTTATTAGTGGTGTCTGGGCCCTGCCCCGGCCTGCTCGCTCCATTGAGCTGGTTAGTGGAGTGGAACGGTAGCTGCAGCCTCAGGGTTCACAGTGCTAGTGCTCAGCCACTAGTGTTATAACCAGCCAGTTTGAGTACCAGAGTACCAGAGTGTGTGTTTTTGTGCCTGCGTGTGCGTGCCTCTGCCATTCCATACCTTTCGCAGCATGGTGTTGGGCAGCTTGCGGATCTTCTCCACGTGTTCGGTGCTGATGTCCAGCTCGCGACAGCACACCCGGAGCAGCGAGCGGTAGGTCAGCTCCTGTCTGTCCAGCTCCACCTCGATGAAGTCGTTCTCCCGCGCGTTGGGGTTCTGGATGCGCACCTTTAAGACCAGCTCTGGGAGAGACACACAAATACACCAATGAGATTACGCTAGCTACTTCAGTGTGTAAGATGCAGTAGAGAGAACACTCAGCACCTGGGGCACATTCAGGCACACACATGGGGAGAAAGCATTGGATAATGGGTCTGAAAGTGCAGAGCAGTGATAAAACAGGCTCAACATGCAATGGGATTGGTTCCAAAAGAGCTCTGCTGTTGACTCAAATCAATGCTTGATCGAACACCACAACATTAGAGACAAACAGACATCAACAGCACAACATCAGCAGCAAGTGCAGTGTGGCGACCGTCCTTACCTTGCACATTGACAGGGAATGTACTGGTAAAGAAGAAAGGCTGGAAGGCAGGCATGTTACCCCCAGCACCCTGGCCACAGTTGAGCTGCTGAGGGAGGGACTGCTGCCGGGTCATAGATGGGTTAGCGTTAGCCACCTGGGCTTGGCTGCTACTGCTGGTGGTGCTGGGGCTGGGGGAGGGCAGGGGAGGAGAGCACACAGCCCCATTATGGGCCACCGAGTGTGGGTACTCCCCATGGTTGACCAGGTGGGGCTCCATGGAGATGTCCATAGGCAGGCCTCCGTTGACGGTGAGAGACGAGGCGGGGCTCGGCGACACTCCGTTCTGCTGCGCCAATGGGATGAAGGCCCCCTCCCTCGGGATGTCAGAGAGTAGGCTCTGCGGTTGCTGAGGCAGCTGTTGCTCGTGGGTGGGCGACAGGGAAGCTGAGTCACTGTGCGGGTCATCTGATGAGTGGTCTCCATTGCCATTTTGGGTCAACTGTGCCAATATGAGCTCAGCCTTGTTGTCCATCTTACTGTACATGAATGGCGGGTTGGACAGGTAGTTTGGGATGATTGGCAACTCAGGCTCCTTGATTTCAGGCACTTCCTCCTCCTCAACTGTGAAAAAATATATAAGACACCAAATTGAATTGGGGGAGTCTTGAACATTGACATGCCCAGAGCATGCTGTGAAAACCAAAACATAGCAGGTCCTGGCAGGAGTCTCCATCTATGATCATTACCCAAATTGTGACCCCTAACTATGAGCAGGTAAAACAATTCACTGGCAATAAACTAGTGCTTAGGGGTGGCATTAGTGCTTCTAATAGTCATTAAATCCAAAATACAGCTATTATACACATATTTCATGAACATGTTTAAGAGAATTTTGACACAAAAACAGTAATAACTGGGAGAGTGGTGATGTGATGGGACATTTACCTCCTAACAGTCTTCTGATTTCAGGCTTAGAGGTCAGCTGGACAGCCAGCTCATCTTTAGCAGTGAGGATCTCTTGGTCAGCGCCAGAGTTCAGCAGGTAAGACACAACCGGTTTGTGGTTTCTCTTGCATGCCCAATGCAAACATGTCCTGAATAGGAGACAATGAAAAAAGTAAGTCTCTGATCTGCTCTGGGATGATTCATAATGTTGATGAAAGACTGACATTGCATGATGATGACTCAAACAGCCAATGTTGGAACAGTTATTGTGAATGATAAAGTAGCTACTGGAGGTAGATCCAGATGAAGTACAGCGTTCACCGACTTTACCTACGCAAATATTTGCACCCTGCAGCCAACATTTACTAGTTCATTTTTATTGTCATCATAGTCAAACTTGAGAACCCACGCGGGGGTATATTTGCATCACTTGCAGTTGAAGGAGACTGCCATCTAGGCATAATTGGATAACACACTATTCTTCTTAGGCCATTCATGAAATGGTGACATTTGACATGCCATTGCATAGAGCACGTTGCCAACATTGCGCCGGCAGCATTTTAACAATCAATCGATAAATAACATGTAAGGACGGGTGATTATTGATCAACTTGTGTTTAAGTTTGATTAATATATATATATATATGACACACTTACCATCCGTTTATTTCGTTTTGAGAGTTGATATTTACTCCGCTTTCCACTAAAATCCGCACCTCGTCGATGTCTCCAATCGCAGACGCCTCTCTCAAGCGCTCTTGCAATTCCTTATCCAACGATGTCGTTGACATTTTGTACAAATGATTAGCTAACTTAACGAGATCATGGGAGACAATAATGACTTTACAGGTCGTAAGAGGGTGACGCCTTGGTCTGAAAATAGCTGCTTAATTGCACTAAAAATAGCCGGGGAGAAGCTAACGTTAACTGACTAACGTTAGATAGCTAGCTTTACAGCTACTAGGCTCGCGCAAGATTGTTGATGTCCGTAACGTTAAGCTTGACAAGAACAATGTTTATCAAAGGACACCATCAATGGTTAGTTTAATGTAATATGTTGTTGCTGCACCGGCTTGTCAACTCTTTTAAATGAGTTTTGAAATTAAAAGTCCATTACATTGTAGCTGTGTTGCGTAAAGGCTCCGAAGTGCGCTGTCAACTATTCCTCCCATATCGGGGACAGGTTTGAGTGTAACAACAGTGGGAAGAAAGTTGTATGTTCCTCCTTGAAAAATACGATTTATTTTAATTATCTCTCGTAATAATGAATGTTACAGTAACCCATGTGTTCTGTTGACATGTATTTACCCTGCACATACATATTTGAATGTTTAACGTACACTGTTTTGTGCAATATGTCCATGTATGCTCCGTTTGGAGTCAACGAGTTAGCTGTCCAACAGGTCTAGTTACAGGTTTTCTGGACGATATTCAGAAAATATCTGGTGTGTGTGTGTGTGTTTAAAAGTACACGAATTGAAGACAGTGCTTACTGAGAGCACCTACAGCACCCTTGCTTTGTTCATTCCCACAAATAAGTAATTTTCTACCTCTAAACCTCCTTGAGGATTCCCTTGAAATCGTCTATATTGTCTTCAACCAAAATCATTCTAATTTTTCAGACTCAACAAAACTTTATAGCTTGACACCACAGTAGACTTTGACCTCATCGACTTAGTAGCATTTTAATCAAGGGTGAGGGTCACTGATTTACAGTTATACCCTTTTCAAAGTTGTGGTCAATCAATATTTGATTTCAAACTGATTTTGTGTATCAGAAAGTATATCATGTGGGGGACCTAGCCCAAACATGGACTAAAGCAGCCTAACATTACTCCTTATAGTCCAAGGACCCTTGCATGTTCTGTTTAAAGGCTCATTTGGCTCTGGAAGTCAAAGCA
This sequence comes from Oncorhynchus keta, assembly GCF_023373465.1. NCBI lineage: Eukaryota > Metazoa > Chordata > Actinopteri > Salmoniformes > Salmonidae > Oncorhynchus > Oncorhynchus keta. The sequence goes on along the minus strand of NC_068425.1, from coordinate 28,856,501 downwards.
GCCAAATACTCCCATCTAAATGTGAATCGATTCTCAATTGAGGGTCAGGTCTTGACACGTTCCTGAATAATAAAGCATCACCTGAGGGAATGCCATTTAAAACAATTCCAAAATCTTTAGGAGAGACCTTGTAAAGTGATAAGACTTCTTTAGAACTAAGTAAATTACCCTCTGAATTTACCAGTTGGCTCACCAATAGGAATTTATTTCGGAACCAATATTCTAAAAGAATATTAAAATAAGTATTTTTATACAAAATGTCCCGATTATTCCATATATAATATCTGTGTGGAGAAAATTATGCTTATAAATTAAGGACCATGACAAGAAAACCTGCTGATGAAAAGCAGAAAGTTTCACTGGAACTTTGTCAATATTATAATTGCAAAACAACATGAAGTTAAGGCCACCAAAAGTAGAGAAGACATGATGAGGAATAAAATTCCAGATAGAAGTGGGTCTTCTTAGGAATTGTTTTATACAATTGATCTTGAAATTATTATTTAAGGTAGTAAAGTCCAGAAAATTCAGCTCACCATGCTCATAAGTGTTAATTACAACAGTTTTCCTAATGTAATGGGTACGGTTTCTCCAAAGAAAGTTGAAAAGCATCTGGTCTATCTCCTTGCTTATTTTACTGTCAAGATATAAAGATAGAGCGCCATATGTTAGTCTAGAGAAACCTTTTAAATTCTTCCTTTTAAAGATAAGTCCCTCTGTAGCCATTAATTTAGCATCTTCTGGGGTTTTTAATAAGAGGGTTAAAGTTTAGTAAGCCTCTAGACTTCTGATCCTTTGTAATGGTTCTGCCTAAATATGTAAGTTCTTCTTTTACTGCAATACCATAATATGAAGGTGTCACACAATCTTTGACAGCTATGAGTTCACATTTATTAATGTTAAGATTTAGACCAGACATTTTGGAAAAGGATTGTATATCAGAAAAAGTGTAGTATCGTCAGCCAGCTGGCTTATAATAATTTCTTTACCAGCTATGGAAATACCTTGTACAGGATTATTATTTAAAGAATTTGTAAAAAGTTGGGTGATTAATAAAAACAGGTATAGAGAGATAGGACAACCTTGCCTAATTCCTCTCTTTAACTCAACTCTAGGTGAGGTGCCATATTTCAATTTGATAGAGCTGTTACCATTTGTATAGAGAGTATAGAGAGTCTTAATAGCCTTACAAATAATATGAAGCTATCCTCAGTTATTAGGTCTGAGTAGTCAAGTATGTCTAATACTAGTCTGATATTGCTAGAAATATGTCTGTTCCTCATAAAGCCAGACTGTGTTTCATCAATGATTGCATCCAGGACTTCTTTAATTATTTTTGCAAGTAGTAAGGCTAACATCTTATAGTCATTATTAAGATTTTTTTATTTATTTTTTATTTCACCTTTATTTAACCAGGTAGGCTAGTTGAGAACAAGTTCTCATTTGCAACTGCGACCTGGCCAAGATAAAGCATAGCAGTGTGAACAGACAACACAGAGTTACACTTGGAGTAAACAATTAACAAGTCAATAACACAGTAGAAAAAAAGGGGAGTCTATATACATTGTGTGCAAAAGGCATGAGGAGGTAGGCGAATAATTACAATTTTGCAGATTAACACTGGAGTGATAAATGATCAGATGGTCATGTACAGGTAGAGATATTGGTGTGCAAAAGAGCAGAAAAGTAAATAAATAAAAACAGTATGGGGATGAGGTAGGTGAAAATGGGTGGCTATTTACCAATAGACTATGTACAGCTGCAGCGATCGTTTAGCTGCTCAGATAGCAGATGTTTGAAGTTGGTGAGGGAGGTAAAAGTCTCCAACTTCAGCGATTTTTGCAATTCGTTCCAGTCACAGGCAGCAGAGTACTGGAGCGAAAGGCGGCCAAATGAGGTGTTGGCTTTAGGGATGATCAGTGAGATACACCTGCTGGAGCCCGTGCTACGGATGGGTGTTGCCATCGTGACCAGTGAACTGAGATAAGGCGGAGCTTTACCTAGCATTGACTTGTAGATGACCTGGAGCCAGTGGGCGGCAGGGTAGCCTAGTGGTTAGAATGTTGAACTAGTAACCGGAAGGTTGCAAGTTCAAACCCCTGAGCTGATAAGGTACAAATCTGTCGTTCTGCCCCTGAACAGGCAGTTAACCCACTGTTAAGAAGGTTAAGAAGACAAATTGGACACCAGTTATCGATGAGCAGCACTTTTTTTAGGCTTAGTGTTATTGTTATTATCAGTGTTATTAACCCATGACTCATTGTAGGAGGGAGAACATTGTTTTTAATACTCTCTAAAAAGACTTCAAATAGGAAGGGAGCTACTTGTTCAGAAAATAATTTGTAAAATTATGATGTAATTCCATCAACACCTGGTGATTTATTGTTCTTTACATGTTTGATAGACTCTATAATCTCTTAAACTTTGATGGGTTCATCACACTGTTTAGATTCTATATCACTGATAGAGTGAACATTATTCAGTGAGTCAAAAAACATATCTGTGGATTCCTGACATTACGAAGAGCTGTACAATTTCCTGCAAAAGTGGCAACAGTATTTAGCGATACATTTTTGGTCATCTCTAATAACACCATCAATGTTTAACTTATGGATAGTCAAATCAAATCAAAGTGTATTTGTCACGTGTGCCGTGTAGACCTTACAGTGAAATGCTTACTTACAGGCTCTAACCAATAGTGCAAAAAGGTATTAGGTGAACAATAGGTAGGTAAAGAAATAAAACAACAGTAAAAGGACAGGCTATAAAAGTAGCGAGGCTACATACAGACACCAGTTAGTCAGGCTGATTGAGGTAGTATGTACATGTAGATATGGCTAAAGTGACAATGCATACATGATGAACAGAGAGTAGCAGTAGCGTAAAAGAGGGGTTGGCGGGTGGTGGGTGGCGGGACACAATGCAGATAGCCCAGTTAGACAATGTGCGGGAGCACTGGTTGGTCGGCCCAATTGAGGTAGTATGTGCATGAATGTATAGTTAAAGTGACTATGCATTTATGATAAACAGAGAGTAGCAGCAGCGTAAAAAGAGGGGTTGGGGGGGGACAATGCAAATAGTCTGGGTAGTCATTTCATTACCTGTTCAGGAGTCTTATGGCTTGGGGGTAAAAACTGTTGAGAAGCCTTTTTGTCCTAGACTTGGGACTCCGGTACCGCTTGCCATGCGGTAGTAGAGAGAACAGTGTATGACAGGGGTGGCTTGGGTCTTTGACAATTTTTAGGGCCTTCCTCTGATACCGCCTGGTGTAGAGGTCCTGGAAGGCAGGCAGCTTAGCCCCAGTTATATACTGGGCCGTTCACATTACCCTCTGTAGTGCCTTGCGGTCAGGGGCCGAGCAATTGCCATACCAGGTGATGCAGTGATGCAACAAGTCAGAATGCTCTCGATGTTGCAGCTGAAGAACCTTTTGAGGATCTCAGGACCCATGCAAAATATTTTTAATCTCCTGAGGGGGAATAGAATTTGTCGTGCCCTCTTCACGACTGTCTTGGTGTGTTTGGACCATTCTAGTTTGTTGTTGATGTGGACACCAAGGAACTTGAAGCTCTCATCCTGCTCCACTACTGTCCCATCGATGAGAATGGGGGCGTGCTCGGTCCTCCTTTTCCTGTAGTCCACAATCATCTCCTTAGTCTTGGTTACGTTGAGGGCTAGGCCAGGGGACTGAGCATGCACCCCTGTGGAGCTCCAGTGTAGAGGATCAGCGTGGCAGATGTGTTGCTACCTACCCTTACCACCTGCGGGTGGCCCGTCAGGAAGTCCAGGATCCAGTTGCAGAGGGAGGTGTTTAGTCCCAGGATCCTTAGCTTAGTGATGAGCTTTGAGGGTACTATGGTATTGAACGCTGAGCTGTAGTCAATGAATATCATTCTCACATAAGTGTTCCTTTTGTCCAGGTGGGAAAGGGCAGTGTGGAGTGCAATAGAGATGGCATCATCTGTGAATCTGTTTGGGCGGTATGCAAATTGGAGTGGGTCTAGGGTTTCTGGGATAATGGTGTTGATGTGAGCCATTACCAACCTTTCAAAGCACTTCATGGTTACAGACGTGGGTACTACGGGTCTGTAGTCATTTAGGCAGGTTGCCTTTGTGCTTTTGAGCACAGGGACTCTGGTGGTCTGCTTGAAACTGCTATTATAGACTCAATCATGGACATGTTGAAAATGTCAGTGAAGACACCTGCCAGTTGGTCAGTACATGCCCGGAGCACACGTCCTGGTAATCCGTCTGGCCCCGCAGCCTTGTGTATGTTGACCTGTTCAAAGGTCTTACTCACATCGGCTACGGAGAGCGTGATCACACAGTCGCCCGGAACAGCTGATGCTCTCATGCATACCTCAATGTTGCTTGCCTCGAAGCGAGCATAGAAGTGATTTAGCTCTTCTGGTAGGCTCATGTCACTGGGCAGCTCGCGGTTGTTCTTCCCTTTGTAGTCTGTAATAGTTTGCAAGCCCTGCCACATAAAACGAGCGTAGGATCCGGTACAGTATGATTCAATCTTAGTCTCATATTGACGCTTTGCCTGTCTGATGGTTTGTCGCAGAGCATAGCAGGACTTCTTGTAAGCTTCTGGGTTAGAGTCCCATACCTTGAAAGCGGAAGCTTTACCCCTTAGTTCAGTGCGAATGTTGCCTGTAATCCATGGCTTGTTGTTGGGGTATGTACATACAGTCACTGTGGGGACGACGTCCTCAATGCACTTATTGATCAAGCCAGTGACTGATGTGGTGTACTCCTCAATGCCATCAGAAGAATCCCGGAACATGTTCCAGTCTGTGATAGCAAAGCAGTCCTGTAGTTTAGCATCTGCTTCATCTGACCACTTTTTTAGAGACCGAGTCACTGGTGCTTCCTGCTTTAATTTTTGGAATCAGGAGGATAGAGTTGTGGTCGGATTTACCAAATGGAGGGCTAGGCAGAGCTTTGTACGCATGTGTGTGTGTGGAGTACAGGTGATCTAGAATTTTTTTCCCTCTGGTTGCACATTTAACATGTTGATAGAAATTTGGTAGAACTGATTTAAGTTTCCCTGCATTAAAGTCTCCGGCCACTAGAAGCGCCACCTCTGGTTGAGTGGTTTCCTGTTTGCTTATTTCCTTATACATCTGACTGAGTGTGGTCTTAGTGCCAGCATCTGTCTGTGGTGGTAAATAAACAGCCACGAAATGTATAGCGGAAAACTCTCTAGGCAAGTAGTGTGGCCTGCAATTTATCACAATATACTCTACTTCAGGCGAGCAAAATCTAGAGACTTCCTTAGATTTCGTGCACCAGCTGTTGTTTACAAATATGCACAGACTGCCACCCCTCGTTGTACCTGAGTGTGCTCTTCTATCTTGCCGGTGCAGTGTCTATCCCGCTAGCTGAATATCCATGTCGTCATTCGGCCACGATTCCGTGAAACATAGGATATTACAGTTTTTTGATGTCCCGTTGGTAAGATATTCGTGATCGTACCTCGTCTAATTTATTGTCCAATGATTGCACGTTGGCGAGTAGTATTGACTGTAACGGCAGCTTTCCCAGTCGCCTTCTCCGGGTCTTTGTCCAGATCTTTGTCCTCTGTACCTGCGCCGCTTCCTCTTGCAAATAATGGGGATGTCGGCCCTGTGGGGTGTTTGGAGAATGTCTTGTGCGTCGTCCTTGTTGTAGAAATAGTGTTATTTGGATAGTGTTATAATAATAATAATAATATATGCCATTTAGCAGACGCTTTTATCCAAAGCGATTTGTAGAGAGAAATTTCTTAAGTCTAAAGAAATAGGATGATTTATTTTCTCCCTCCTAAATCCATTTTTTTCCTAGATCTAATAAAGGCTCCTTCTGCTTTTAATCTATATATATTATCCAGTTTATTTAATCTCTATATATTATCCAGTTTATTTAATCTCTATATATTATCCAATTTATTTCATCTCTATATGTTATCCACTTTATTTAATCTCTATATATTATCCAGTTTATTGGATCTATATACATCATCCAGTTTATTTAATCTCAATATATTATCCAGTTTATTTTGTAACTCAATCAGTTCTATCTTCTCCTCCCCTGGCTGGAGACCTCTGAAAAAGGCAAGTTATCTTAATGATCACCTTTTCCTCCTCAGCTCTTGTGGCCTTAGCAAGATTACTACCATATTTTCTAAGGGATTTGGACACCTCAAATGAAAGAGCTCCCAGATTTTGCAATAAGATTTTTCTTCAAAAGCCCTTCCCAAAAGTGTGAAAGCAGATCTTTAACCTCAAACTTAACTATATAATTATTTAATAATGAGCTATTTAGCTTCCAGTATGAAGCTCTACCAAGGTTAGTATAGGGGCTAAATATTTTGATATCAATGTGCGAGGTGATTTGTAGATCAGTCAGTCGGCAGTCGCCTGCAGTCATTTTGATGCTCTCCAACACGGCCTCTGTCTTCCATCTGCTCTTGTAAACAATCACTGAAACATGGAAATATATATATATATATATATGTATATATATATATATATATATATATATACATACACACAAAAGTTAAATTGATATACACCTTTAATAGGGTTAGGGTTAAGGGTCCCACACAGCCATGTTAAGGTTCCCACACAGCCATATTTCAGTATATATAATATATCGGTGATATGAAAGATAAGATCCCTAGGCTTCTAAAACCTTACTGCAAGCGATGCTAGTTAATTTTCAGACCAAGCGTCAGGGCTCTTAATAAACCCCCATACAGAATACGCCTTCGCCCAATAACTCGTATGTGGGAGTCATGATGATCAAGGGCTAGTGGGGGAACAAGAGTGGATGCTACAGGACATCCTAGCAGAGGGTGGCGTAATTTCTCACACAGCGGCGGGTTCAGGTTTTTCGCACACGGATGCACAGTGGGTAGCGACTGTTGCTGAATGCGAACGGCTGCCATTTTGATCTGAAATAACTAGGATCTGTGTTTCTTTGGCTCATTAATAAATGGTTTAACTTAGTAGATACAATAGCTTTTTGCTTTCAGTTTTGACGCAAAATGCTTTCCGCAGCCCAGTTACTCGATGAGTTGATGGGTCGAGACAGAAACTTGGCCCCCGACGAGAAACGATGCAACGTACGCTGGGACCACGAGACCGTAAGTTAGCCACTTTGTTAGCTTTAGCCAGCTCGCTGGAAACAATTTCGTCCGGTTCTTGTTTTCAGTGAGTCGTTTTATAGGTAGGTAACTAGTAAACTGACGTTGATATTGATGTGTTTGCTTAAACGTAATAGCTGGCTACATACATGATGCTCGCTAGCTAACAGCATCCTAACTAGCTATGAACTAACGACCGCCAGGGTCGGGTGTTAGCTAGCTAGGTAGTAAGTTAACGCGTTAGCTACAATTGAGGACAGCATGTTCCTCTCAGGCCCAACCCCCTGACCCACGAATCCGCATTCAACATTTAAACTAACGAGCAACACTGGCCCTGTACTATATATAGCTCGCTAGATAATGTTATATAGTAGTTAATGAGTAATTTCGCCAAAGACAACATACGCGTTTGCTAACGACGGCTAGCTACAGGTCCACTGACAACTGGGCTAGCTGGCTTGCTTAAATAAAAACAAGTGGATACTTTTAACGTTATTTGCAGACATCAGCCGAATGTGAAACCGTAATGGAGACACACTAACGTTAGGTAGCTGCGAATATCAGTCAACATTGACATTTGTATTGGCTCAAAGTTAGACATTAGCTAGCTTAGTAACCTTACGCTATGTCGTTGTCAATGTAACGTTAGCTAGTTAATCAAGTTGCATGAGACTTGAGTCAAATCACATTTTATTGGTCGCATACACATATTTAGTATCTGTTATTGCGGGTGTAGCCAAACGCTTGTGTTCCTCCTCGCTCCAACAGTGGAGTAATATCTAACAATATACACATCTAAAAAGTAATGTAACATGCAGTGCATTCGGAAAGTATTCAGACCCCTTGAATTTTCCCACATTGTTACATAACAGCATTATTCTAAAATTGATTAAATTGTTGTCCCCTCAATCTACACACTATACCCCATAATTACAAAAAGGTTATTTTTTTTGCAAATGTATTAATTATTTTAAAAAACGAACATTTTCAGGGCTCCTGAGTGGCGCAGCGGTCTAAAGGCACTGCATCTCATCTCAGTCCCTGGTTTGAGTCCAGGCTGTATTACATCCGGCTGTGATAGGAAGTCCCATAGGGCGGCGCACAATTGGCCCAGCATTTTCCGAGGCTCTCATTGAAAATAAGAATTTGTTCTTAACTGACTTGCCTAGTTAAATAAATCAAATAAGTATTGTGACCCTTTACCCAGTACTTTGTTGAAGCACCTTTGGCAGCGATTACAGCCTCAAGTCTTCTTTGGTATGATGTTACAACTTGTATTTGGGGAGTTAATCCCTTCAATGCAGATCCTCTCAAGCTCTGTCAGGTTGGATGGAGAGCTTCACTGCACAGCTGTTTTCAGGTCTCTCCAGAGATGTTCGATCGGGTTCAAGTCCGGGCTTTGGCTGGGCCACTCAAGGACATTGAGGCTTGTCATGAAGCCACCCCTGCGTCTTCTTGGCTCTGTGCTTAGGGTCGTTGTCCTGTTGGAAGGTGAACCTTTGCCCCAGTCTGAGGTCATGAGCGCTCTGGAGTTGAGCGGTGCCTGCTTTCCCCAGACGTGACGCTTGACATTCAGGCCAAAGATTTCATCAGACCAGAGTATCTTATTTCTCATGGTCTAGGGATGCACAATATATTGGTGAACATCGGAATCAGCCAATATTAGCTAAAAATGCCGATATCGGTATCGGCCCAATATCCAGTTTCACACCGATGTCAAAGCTGTCGTGCATATCTATATAATGTAGGTAATGACACCACGTAAAATGTTGTGCAGCACAGCATCTCTAACCGAGCCCACAATGTCTGCTGTGGATTGAGCAGTCAACAAGTTGAGCAGTCATTTGAACAAGTAAGACATTTTCAGTGAGACAACTCAAAGGCAAAATCCATTAAAGCCAAGATAATGGAATTCATTGCTCTTGACAATCAACCGTTCTCTGTCGTGGGGTAGTTGGCTTTTGCCGACTGGTCAAGCACCGGTACACACTAAGTGCGATATTTTTCAGATGTTGTCCTACTGGAGTTACACAGTAATAGCATCACTGCTGTTAGCTTCACGACATACATAAACTTAGCAAAAAAATAAACGTCTCCTATCTTTCAAAGATAATTCATACAAATCCAAATAACTTCACATATCTTCACTGTAAAGGTTTTAAACACAGTTTTCCATGCTTGTTCATTGAACCATAAACAATTAATGAAAATGCCCCTGTGGAACGGTCGTTAAGACACTAACAGCTTACAGACAATTGGGTCACAGTTGTGAGGACACTAAAGAGGCCTTTCTACTGACTCTGAAAAACACAAAGAAAGATTCCCAGGGTCCCGGCTCATCTGTGTGAACGTGCCTTAGGTATGCTGCAAGGAGGAATGAGGACTGCAGATGTGGCCGGGGCAATGAATTGCAATGTCTGTACTGTGAGACGCCTCAGGACAGCTGATCGTCCTCGCAGTGGCAGACCACGTGTAACAACACCTGCACAGGCAATCTCAACACTGTGCATTACAGTGAAGACATCCTCCTCCCTCATGTGGTACCCTTCTGCAGGCTCATCCTGACATGACCCTCCAGCAATGCAATGCCACCAGCCATACGCTCGTTCTGTGCATGACAGCAAAGTCGGTGTTCTGCCATGGCCAGTGAAAAACCCGGATCTAAATCTCATTGAGCACGTCTGGGACCTGTTGGATCGGAGGGTGAGGGCTAGGGCCCCCCACAGAAATGTCCGGGAACTTGCTGGTGCCTTGGTGGAAGGGCGGGGTAACATCTCACAGCAAGAACTGGCAAATCTGGTGCAGTCCATGAGGAGGAGATGCACTGCAGTACTTATTGCAGCTGATGGCCACACCAGATACTGATGTTTACTTTTTAAATTCTGGTTAGTGTGTGTGTAAACTTTTTATTGAACTAGGTAAGTTAAGAACAAATTCTTATTTACAATGACGGCCAAACTCGGACGCCTCTGGGCCAATTGTGCGCTGCCCTATGGGACTCTCAATCACGGCCGGATGTGGTAGAGCCTGGATTCAAACCAGGGACTGTAGTTACAACTCTTGCACTGAGATGCAGTGCCTTAGACCGCTGCGTCCGTGTGTGTCTTAACTATTTAACTGAACTAGAATGCTTAAAAGCCTACTAAAATGTTAAATGTCTTATCGGTATCGTTTTATTTGGCAAGGAAAATATCGGATATTGGTATCGGCCAAAAATGTCATATCGTTACATCAGTCTGAGTCCTTTAGCTACCTTTTGGCGAACTCCAAACGGGTTGTCATGCGTCTTTTAATGTTTAGTGGCTTTCGTCTGACCACTCTATCATAAAGGCCTGATTGGTGGAGTGCTGTAGAGATGGTTGTCCTGGAAGGAACTCTGGAGCTCTGTCGGTGACCATCGGGTTCTTGGACACCTCCCTGACCAAGGCCCTTCTCCCCGACTGCTCAGTTTGGCCGGGCGGCCAGCTCTAGGAAGAGTCTTGGTGGTTCCAAACTTCATCCATTTAATAATGGAGGCCACTGTTCTTGGGGACCTTCAATTCTGCAGACATTTTTTGGTACACTTCCCCAGATCTGTGCTTCAACACAATCGACAGTTCCTTTGACCTCACGGCTTGGTTTTTGCTCTGAAATGCACTGTCAACTGTGGGACCTTATATAGACAGCTGTGTGCTTATCCAAATCATGTCAAATTAATTTAATTTACCACAGGTGGACTCCAATCATATTGTAGAAACATCTCAAGGATGATCAAAGGAAACATGATGCAACTGAGCGCAATTTTGAGTCTCATAGCGAAGGGCCTGAATGCTTATTTAAATAAGGTATTTCTATTTTTTTTTGTGTGTATTTTTATGCAACATTTTCTAAACCTGTTTTTGCTTTGCCATTGTCGTATTGTGTGTAGATTGAGGGGATTTTCTGTTCACTTAATCAATTTTAGAATAAGGCTGTAACGTTACAAAAAGTGAAGGGGTACTTTCCTAACGCACTGTGTGTATGATGGGCCAAATGGTTACCTATTTAAAAAAAAATAGAATTGGCATTATTACCAAAGCAAAGGTCACTAGCTACTAATTTGGTTCATCAGTGAGATTAGGCTAATCAATGTTTGAAGATGCATGTTTGATAGAAGATCCATGTTGCATTTCCCAACCAGTTTGCAAGCAACATTTTTGTCAGGCCCGGCATTGAAGAGGTTTTGGGTTTTGTGGCTTCTTATTTCCCAAAATCATGCAACTGTTGGCTCACTAATGACGTGGCTTATCTTTTCTCCCTTCCCTTGCAGACCTGTAAGTACTATCTCTGTGGATTCTGCCCTGCAGAATTATTCACAAACACCCGGTCTGACTTGGGTCCCTGTGAAAAAATCCACGATGAAAACCTTAGGAAAATGTACGTTTTACCTTTTTCCCCCATCACTTTTTGTTGTTTGTGTTATAATTAAGCAATAAGGCCCGAGGGGTGTGGTATATGGCCAATATAACATTCGTAACCAGTTTCTAATAGCAATAAGGCCCAAGGGGGGTGTGGCATATTGCGAATATACCACGTCTTACATCTGTTCTTAGGGATGACACAACGCAGAGTTCCTGGATACAGCCCTTAGCCATGGTATATTGGCCATATACCACACCCCTTCAGGCCTTATTGCTATTATAAACTGGTTGCCAAAGTAATTAGAAAGGTAAACAAGTCATTTTGTATTATACCTGTGGTATGTGGACAATATACCATGAGTAAGGGCTGTCCTTAAACTAGTATCACATGTCTATAGCGTATAACATGGAATTACAGGTGTATAACGTCCTTTTCATCCCTATGTGCACCAGGTATGAGAAGAGCTCCCGGTTCATGAAGGAGGGCTATGAGAGGGACTTCCTGCGCTACCTGCAGTCTCTCCTGGCCGAGGTGGAGAGGAGGATCCGCAGGGGCCACGCCCGTCTAGCCCTGTCGCAGGCCCAGCAGGCCGCAGGAGTAAGAATATATATAGATATACTCAGTCAATGCCCATAGGTTTGCCACTATAGAGAACACAGAACTCAACATGGAAACCTAGGCCAACCCTTGTATTCGGTTTGTCATGTTCATCAATGTTGTTAGATTATGCTGACTGGACCTTTCTCCAGCAGGGGCCTGGTGGTCCTGTGGGGAAGAACGAGGAGAAAGCTACAGTCCTGACAGAGAAGATCGAGGACCTAGTCATGCAGGTGAGCTGCCTGGGTTTACTAAAACATTACATTCCTCCATTGAGCACAATTACAGTTGAAGTCGGAAGTTTACACTTAGGTTGCAGTCATTTAAACTTGTTTTTCAACCACTCCACAAATGTCTTGTTAACCTCTCTAGGGTACGTGGGACGCTAACGTCCCACCTGACCAACATCCAGTGAAAGTGCAGGGCGCCAAATTCAAACAGAATGATCAAAATTAAAATTCCTCAAACATACATGTATTATACACCATTTTAAAGATACACTTGTTGTTAATCCCACCACAGTGTCCGATTTCAAAAAGGCTTTACGACAAAAGCATGCCATGTGATTGTTAGGTCTGCACCCAGACACATTTTTCCAGCCAAAGAGAGGAGTCACAAAAAGCAGAAATGGACATAAAATGAATCACTAACCTTTGATGATCTTCATCAGATGGCACTTACAGGACTTCATGTTACATAATACATATATGTTTTGTTGGATAAAGTTCATATGTATATCCAAAAATCTCTGTTTACATTGGCGTGTTATGTTTTGCTTCCAAAACATCCGGTAAAAGTGCAGAGCCATGTCAATTTACAGAAATGCTCATCATAAATGTTGATGAAAATATAACCGTTATGCATGGAATTAAAGATATACTTCTCCTTAATGCAACTGCGGTGTCAGATTTCAAAAAAGCTTTACGGGAAAAAGCACACCATGGAATAATCTGATTACAGCGCTCAGAGACCAAAACAAGCAATACAGATACCCGCCATGTTATGGAGTCAACAAAAGTCAGAAATAGCATTATAAATATCCACTTACCTTTGATCTTCATCAGAATGCACTCCCAGGAATCTCAGTTCCACAAATGTTTGTTTTGTTCGATAAAGTCCAATGTTTATGTCCAAATACCTCCTTTTTGTTCGCATTTAGTACAGTAATCCAAATGCGCAGGCACTAGGTCCAGACAATGTCAAAAAAAGTTATATTACAGTTTCTTAGAACATGTCAAACGATGTATATAATCAATCTTTAGGATGTTTTTATCTTAAACCTTCAATAATGTTTCAACCGAAGAATTCCTTTGTCTTTAGAAATGAAAGGGAACGGAGCTAACTCTCACGGGTGTGCGCCTGACTGAGCACATGGCCTTCTGGCAGACCCATGACTCAATCAGCTCTCATTCTCTCCCACCTCGCAGTAGAAGCCTGAAACAAGGTTGTAAAGACTGTTGACATCTAGTGGAAGCTTTAGGAAGTGCAATATGACCCCACAGACCCTGTATATTGATAGGCAAAAACTTGAAAACCTACAAACCTCAAATTTCCTTTTTCTCAGGTTTTTGCCTGCAATATGAGTAATGTTATACTCACAGACATCATTAAAACAGTTTTAGACACTTCAGAGTGTTTTCTATCCTAATAATATGCATATCCTAGCATCTGGGCCTGAGTAGCAGGCAGTTTACTCTGGGCACACTTTTCATCCGGATGTGAAAATACTGCCCCATACCCCAAAGAAGTTAACAGTTTCTGTGCAGTGAAGCTCTCCCTCCAACCTGACAGAGCATAGTTTTGGCAAGTCAGTTAGGACATCTACTACATCTGACACAAGTAATATTTCCAACAATTGTTTACAGACAGATTATTGAATTTATAATTCACTGTATCACAATTCCAGTGGGTTTACAGAAGTTTACATACACTAAGTTGACTGTGCCTTTAAACAGCTTGGAAAATTCCAGAAAATGATGTCAGGGCTTTAGAAGCTTCTGATAGGCTAATTGACATAATTTGAGTCAATTGAGGTGTACCTGTGTATGTATTTCAAGGCCTACCTTCAAACTCAGTGCCTCTTTGCTTGACATCATGGGAAAATCAAAAGAAATCAGCCAAGACCTCAGAAAAAATGTAGACCTCCACAAGTCTGGTTCATCATTGGGAGAAATGTCCAAACGCCTAAAGGTACCATGTTCATCTGTACAAACAATAGTATGCAAGTATAAACACCATGGGACCACGCAGCCGTCATACCGCTCAGGAAGGGGACATGTTCTGTCTCCTAGATATGAACGTACTTTGGTGCGAAAAGTGCAAATCAATCCCAGAACAGCAGCAATAAACCCTGTGAAGATGCTGGAGGAAACGGTTACAAAAGTATCTATATCCACAGTCAAACAAGTCTTATATCGACATAACCTCAAAGGCTGCTCAGGAAGGAAGAAGCCACTGCTCCAAAACTGCAATAAAAAAGCCAGAGTACGGTTTGCAACTGTACATGGGGACAAGGATCATACTTTTTGGAGAATTGTTCTCTGGTCTGATGAAATGAAAATAGAACTGTTTGTCCATAATGACCATTGTTATGTTTGGAGGAGAAAGGGGATGCTTGCAAGCCAAAGAACACCATCCCAACCATGAAGCACGGGGGTGGCAGCATCATGTTGTGGGGGTGCTTTGTGGCAAGAGGGACTGGTACACTTCACAAAATAGATGGTGCAATGAGGCAGAAAATTGATGTTGCTTCAATATATCCACATCTCAAGACATCAGTCAGGAAGTTCAAGCTCTGTCGCGAATGGGTCTTCCAAATGGACAATGACCCCAAGCATACTTCCAAAGTTGTGGCAAAATGGCGTAAGAACATGGTAAAGGTATTGGAGTGGCCATCACAAAGCCCTGACCTCAATCCTATAGAAAATGTGTGGGCAGAACTGAAAAAGCGTGTGCGAGCAAGGAGGCCTACAAACCTGACTCAGTTACGCCAGCTCTGTCAGGAGGAATGGGCCAAAATTCACCCAACTTATTGTGGGAAGCTTGTGGAAGGCTGCCTGAAATGTTTGACCCAAGTTAAACAATTTAAAGGCTACCAAATACTAATTGAGTGTATGTAAACTTCTAACCCACTGGGAATGTGATGAAAGAAATAAAAGCTGAAATAAATTATTCTCTCTACTATTATTCTGACATTTCACATTCTTAAAATAAAGTGGTGATCCTAACTGACCTAAGACAAAGAATTTTTACTAGAATTAAACGTCAGGAATTGTGGAACTGATTTTAAATGTATTTGGCTAAGGTGTATGTAAACTTCCGACTTCAAATGTACATGGACCCTACACTACCGTTCAAAAGTTTGGGGTCACCTAGAAATGTCCTAGTTCTTGGTCCAACAAAATGACATCAAATTGGTCAGAAATACAGTGTACACATTGTTTGCTTTTATTTTTTCTTTCAAAAACAAGGACATTTCTAAGTGACCACAAACTTTTGAAATGTAGTGTACATGCATCCATCATGTGAAGGCCTACATTCATGCAGGACACACACTCTGGAGTGAGTAAGTTGTTTTCTATGTCAACAAAGTTGGCGTTTGTATGTGCTGTGTTCAGATCGAGGAGTTGGGCTCTGAGGGCAGAGTGGAGGAGGCCCAGGGGATGATGAAATTGGTGGAACAGCTAAAGGATGAGCGAGAGCTGCTCAGCTCCACCCCCTCGGTGAGTTACTCCCGGTTCTTTCTCACTCCATCAGCATTGAGATCAACTCAGTGATCTATTTAGTAAGCCTTTAGTATGAATTCAATACCGTGAACTAAACCCGGGGATGAATGCATTTGTGGTTGAAAGTACTGTACTTGTAAAACTAAAAGTTATCCTGATTGATTCCAGACGATTGAGACCTTTGCGGCCCAGGAGAAACAGATGGAGGTCTGTGAGGTGTGCGGGGCGTTTCTCATTGTGGGAGACGCCCAGTCCCGGGTGGATGACCACCTGATGGGCAAGCAGCACATGGGCTACGCCAAGATCAAATCCACTGTGGAGGAGCTCAAGGTAAGGTTTGAAGGATTGTTCACTCCCAAGTCAATGTTTGTTTGTCAAGATTCCATATATGCCATTTGTTGTACTGTATGCTTTAATACCCATGAAAAGGAAGTATAATTTAATCATTTTGACTGTTGCTGTTTTGAAAGACCAGTATGTTGATATTGCTGATGCAGAAAAACATTTGGTCATATAATTTAATTGTTCATCATGAATAATGAATGAATGATTTTCTGTTAAGGAGAAGTTAAATCGGCGATCCGAAGACCCCGCCGGAGAAGACAAGGGAGAGCTAGAAAGCAAGGACTGGGAGCGTGAGAGGGAGGAGAGGGAGACTAAGCGCAAGTTGGAAGAGGAGGAGAAAGAGAAGGAGAAGGAGAAAGAGCGCGAGAAGGAGAAGGAGAAAGAGAGGGAGCGAGTGAAGGAGCGGGAGAGAGAGAGGGAGCGAGAGAGGGAGAAGAGAGGAAGGAGGAGCCACTCGAACAGCCGGCACTCCAGCCGGGCGTCGGACCGTAAGAGGAGTCGTTCCCGGGAACGCCGGCGGTCCAGGAGCAAGGAGAGGGAGCGCAAACGTAGCAGGTACTGTACTGTATGGCACGTAGACTAGCCTTATGGCTGATTCACACTATAGGTCGACCCCCAACTGTACTGTACTGGCTCGTTATTTTTCCTTTCAAATGGTCTTTTCCAGCACGGTCCCAGCAACTATGGTGGATGCTTAACCCATAAGAGTCTAAGCCGGGGAGGGGGTCTACTAAGCTGTAAGGAATTGTGTTACGGTCATACCAAAGATCATTTTGGTATTTTGTATCACACTTTTAAAAAAATAAATGTTAAACATATTTGATGAAAACATTTTTTGGCCTTACTGCTTTTGGCCTATACAAACATTGAATAACAGATTCACATTGAATAACAGATTCACATTGAATAACAGATTCACATTGAATAACAGATTCACATTGAATAACAGATTCACATTGAATAACAGATTCACATTGAATAACAGATTATTTTATTTTTTAAACATGTATTTAACCCCTTATTTTTTCCAATTAAAACGGAGAACACCATCGTGTTCATCCCAGTCTCATCTTTCCATAGAGGGGTCATAGTATTTCGGACGCTACCGACGATTTTGTGAGAAGAGCGATTTTTCGGGATGTCTCATGGTCTGACAAACACCGCATCACTGCAGATGCGGAAGTGTTAACATGGGCGGATGCAGTGGATTGAGACGCATCCATTGCAAAAACAACATATCTCCGCCTTAATCTGAAATATTTTTATGGAGATATTATTATGCTAATTAGTTTTCCGTGGGGTGCGGACATCGGCCTTAGGGGGTTAACCAGCCCAGTACAGCTCTGCCTGGCCCTATAATGTTAATCAGGTATCACAGTTCATGTGTTTGTGAAAAACTCTCACTCGTTGAAAGTTCCACTGCTCTGCTCTTGAGTGTGTCGTGGATTAACATGTTCCTGTGTCCTGTGTTTTTCCACAGAAGCCGGGACAGGGACCGGGAGAGGCGGCGCAGCCGGGAGCGTTCGGACAGGAAACGGCGCTCCCGTAGCCGGGAGAGGAAGAGGTCCCGCAGCTCGGAGCGCAAGTCTCACCGCCACCGGAGCCGCAGCCGGGACAAGGACAGGACGTCCAGAGACAAAGGTGAGACATGGGACAAGTTGGCACATCAAACACATTTAGAATAATTACAACTCAGATCTTGCAGGTTTCTTGCAGCAATAGCAGGGTTTTTTTCTGAATCTAAAAGGGGCTTAGGTGGTGGACGTGGCAATGGGCGAGGTCCATCCGTCGGCGTGGCTGAATTTTAGAGAATATTTTAGAGGCGGTGTAGAGAAATGTTTGAATTTAAGTGAATTTCTTAGTTATACAAATTTCCCCATTGAGCTGCGAGAATGTTTGTTTTAAAGCTAATTTCCTGCAATTCTATTCATTTTGCCATTGCTAATGCGGTGTTCTTTTACTCGAAGATAAAATCAATACTGCTAAATTCATATATTTTTTAAATTCTCCTCGACTGTCTAGCTTTTCTTTTGGTGATTTAGATCTCAAAGACTACCATTTCTTTCCCTATTATTTATTGTAAATACTCTATCTGGTTTGTCGTTTAAGTTTACACTGAAGCGGTTTCCATCCCTAAAATTGATCAGATAAATATATTTTTTTACAGATTGGAATTAGGTGGCCTGAAAAACACTTAGGCGGCCCACCTAAAGATTTAAACGGCAGACAAATCCCTGACTAGACCTTTTACCCACGTTTGGTTTAGTGACTCCACACTTGTGATTGAGCTGGTGATGCAACAACATTTGGACCATCATGGTCCCTACCGAATTCACAAGTGTGATTTGAAGTGTGTCCTACTCTAGGAGTCTTTGTCATGACTCTGTTTCATACCTCCATCCCTCCCAGAGCGTAAGGAGCCGGAGGAGAGGAGGAGCAGCTCCAAGAAGGACGAGGTGTTAGAGGATGACAAGCCTTCCTCTGACGTGGCCAAGCCTGGGCCCGTGGAGGCTGAGGCTCCTGCCTCCACTCTGGGCCTGGCCCTTCTGGCCAGGGTCAACGGGGCTGCTCAAGACGAACTCCATTCTGAAGGTGACACTCAGTCCAATTAAAACTGATCTGATAGGACCTCAGATCAGGCTCAGGTAAGTGCGCCCTCCCCCGTCATCCTGGCTCTCAAAACACACACCCCTCCCCCATCTTCCCTCTCAAACCTCCCCCTCCTGTTCTCCTGTCCCCCTGTTTACTTTCAGTTCTATTGCCTTTGATTTGTATGTTGTATCTTTATCCTGTTGTTTTGGATATAGTGCATCGTAAGTATGCACTGAAGATGGAGCTAGACCGATGATGAGAGAAGAAGGTAGAAACAGAGGTCACAAAGCCCAGAGGGAAAGACCAGTGTAGTCCTGAAAAACATACCTGGAGGTACCCCTCGTTTTGTATCGGTTATATACATGCATACATATTATATATCTCTATATTTGGTCTATTGGACAAAAATCTCTTCCAAATTTAAATCCAAGCATTTCTTTCTGCCTGTATTGCCTCTTGTATATTTTTTTTCTCTTCAGTGATGGTGGCAGTAACCATGTCTTTTAATTTGTCGATTTTCATAGCCTAAGGAACATATTAAAGTGACTGTCTAGCAATGTGGACATGTATCCACACATAGACACACTGCATTTTACAGATACTTTAAAAGTAAAGTGAAGCTATATCTGGACGGAGCCGTACTATTGCTTTGACCTACTGAATGCACAGTCTAAAACCATTTTCTCTCCCACTGCCATGGATATTGTGTTCTATATACAGCTCTCTGTTCTCTGATATGTATTGTAACACAGTGTGTTGGTTAGCATTGGGCTGATGATGGAAGGGTAGGGGTTAATGAATGATTGCAGCTGACTTCCATACCTCACACAGCGTTGGTGTTGAGTGAGTGAGCGACCTCATGAAAGAAAAAGGCAAATTAATAAACCCTCAAGGATCAAACTGTCAAACTATTCAGGTACTCACCCAGGTACTCCTTTCTCTACCCACATCCATTTCTACTGAATGCTGTTGCCTGTGAGCTTACTGCTCTTTATCATGACTAAAGCTTGATGTGTCTTGTTTTTTGTTTCTCCTTTGCTTTTTTGGTGGATTTTTTTCATCTTTTAAAGGTTGTTTTTGAAGTATTTATTATCAGGAAGTGATGATAATGATGTATAGAGGTACAGGTGAACTTGTTTGATATCCTCCAGCTGTCTAGTTTAATTACATTTACATTTTACATTTAAGTCATTTAGCAGACTTGGTACTTATTAGTGGACCTGCCTTTCAGGACTTCATTGACTTTGAAAGTGTACCAATTTATATTATCTACATGCTGTTAATTGAAAACACTTAATGTTGGCCCATGTTTGATATCGATGGTTATATCTATCATCCAACTAACATTCCTCAGTTTAGGTTTGTCTACAGTTCATTTTATGGTAAAGGGGATATCAAGCAGGTTCCATAATCTCAAAATAGGATGGTTAAAGCTTTTAAAGTTGAGTTCTATTGCCTTATACTGTGTCCCAAACTGAGTGTGAAGAGCAGGGCGGCCATCGTCAGCTAATGTCCACTAACATTAAAGGGCTGTTGGAGAAACGTCCACAAAATTCCAGGATGTTCCCTGCTCCAAAAAATGCAATTTAGTTTTCCCCAATGTTTGCTAGTGTTAGTTTTAGTTTATTTTCCAGTTCGTTAGATTAGTTACCATTCCTCTGTGACATGTCTATAGGGGGATTTCTGTATGTATAGTTGATGATAACAGCTTGTGGCTGCTACAAGCTGTGTTACCAGGATCTTTGCTAATGTGTCACCTCTTTGACCGTTTGTGCACCCCAGGGGACGCTGGGAAATCTGGAGGAGGAAGATCTGAAGACCACCTGTCGCTCCACCCTGAACCTGTCTCTGCGCTGCTTAAAACAAGGTGAACCACAGATGTAGTGGCTTATTAAAACAACTGTGACATCTAAATCACAACAAAAGACACGTGTGTAAAGGTGCCCTCTGTTGTCCTCCTCTTGTTGTTTTTGGAAGATCACATTTTTAGCGCAGGACCAGACATTCTTCATTCAGTTTTCCGTTGTATTTCTTTCCTTCATCGTTTCTGATATAAAGGACCTTGTCTAGTAGCTGCTGAGGTAGAATGGTACATTAAGGCTTTTATCTATGTTCTGTTTCTCATGCAGTTTTTATGACAAATAAAAACCGTGCTTGTTTTGGTTTGTAATGTCAGGTTTCCACTCTTTCACGGTTTGACTTTTTGGGGAAATCAGTTTGGGAAGTGTTTGTACAATGTTTAGTCAGGAGCATCTCTTTCTCTCCTCTCTCCTTCCCACCCACCAGATCTCACACCCACTGACTGATCTCTCTAGCCCCTTACTGTAAAATATAGTGAGATTGAATAAAACATTTTTTGTTCTGATTTTTAAACCTGTTCATCTTGATCAATAAAAAGAGAGCTTGAATGATGTCTGTGGATTTGTTTGACTCCTGTTTTTAGGAGTGCTGATTTAGGGTCAGTTTGACCTTTTAAGTCTTAATAAATAAGAGGTTGGAACTGATCCCGACAAAACCAGCATTTCTACTCTGAGATGCTTTGTGAATACAGACCCGGCTCATTAAAATCTAAATTGAGGATGAGCCCCACTGGCTCTGTATAAAACCCAGACATTTTCATTCATCAACGGTAGCTGACTCACTCCATCTTTGTCTCTTTCACTTGCTCTGTCTTTTTGGGGCGGCAAGTAGCCTAGTGGTTAAGCAACTGACTAGGTATTCCCTGTCTACCATCCAGCAGCAAGATGGGAGCCAGATAACTGAGGGAGTTTGGTCTGATTATGGTCCTAATAAGGATGCTTTACTAGCCTCTCGCCCTTCCCTGGATCACACTTTAGGGCTGACCTGAACCCCACTGTGCTGGCTCGGCAACTATAGTGAATGTGTAATGAGGCCCCAGTAGCCTAGTTTGGCTTAGTCGCGCCTTTTTATTAGTGTGATTTCGGCTTTTCAGTCTCAGAACTGACCTTGTCAACCCAGCAGGCAATTAGACAACGCAGCGGGCGTTTCTAGACATGATCAGAGCATTGTAATTAATAATTAAGGGTGGTGGGGTCAGTGTACAGGCTGGGTTTGTGCCTGCCTCCTGTGGCTGGTCTGAGTGACCACTGGAGCCCAGCCAACTGCTTAAGGATTAGTGCGAAGGTCTAAGTGATTGTACTGGGTGTAGACTGCACCTGCCTTTTACAGAGGGGAATTGGGTCTAGGGCTTGGAGCTTGTAGCCCGGTTGATGATAAATCGTGATTAGGGCCAAAAGGTTTCCCTAACCAAGTGACCTGCAGGCCATAAAGTACCGTACTAGCAATTGAGAATATTTGATTTAACAATTCAAAACCATACCTAATAACACTTATTAAACACTGATAGCAATGGTTTTATCACAGAGACAAGGGCCGGAATCATAAACTCAGCGAAAAAGGGAAGGTCCCCTTTTCAGGACCCTGTGTTTCAAAGATAATTAGTAAAAATCCAAATAACTTCACATATCTTCATTGTAAAGTGTTTAAACACTGTTTCCCATGCTTGTTCATTGAACCATAAACAATTAATGAACATGCACCTCTGGAACGGTTGAAGACACTAACAGCTTACAGATATGAAAACTTAGGACACTATAGAGGCCTTTCTACTGATTCTGAAAAACACCAAAAGGAAGATGCCCAGGGTCCCTGCTCATCTGCGTGAATGTGCCTTAGGCATGCTGCAAGGAGGCATGAGGACTGTAGATGTGTCTAGGGCAATGAATTGCAATGTCCGTACTGTGAGACGCCTAAGACATCGCTATAAGGAGACAGGACGGACAGCTGATCTTCCTCGCAGTGGAAGACCACGTGTAACAACACCTGCACAGGAACGGTACATCCGAACATCACACCTGCGAGACAGGTACAGGATGGCAACAACAACTGCCCGAGTTACACCCGGAACGCACAATCCCTCCATCAGTGCTCAGACTGTCTGCAATAGGCTGAGAGAGGCTGGACTGGGCTTGTAGGCCTGTTGTAAGGCAGGTCCTCACCAGACATCACCGGCAACAATGTCGCCTATGGGCACAAACCCACTGTCGCTGGACCAGACAGGACTGGCAAAAAGTGCTCTTCACTGACGAGTCGCGGTTTTGTCTCACCAGGGGGGCTGTTTGGATTTGTGTTTATCGTCAAAAGAATGAGCGTTACAGCGAGGCCTGTACTCTTGAGCGGGATCAATTTGGAGGTGGAGGATCCGTCATGATCTGGGTTGTGCCACAGCATCATCGGGCTGAGCTTGTCATTGCAGGCAATCTCAACGCTGGGCATTACAGGGAAGACATCCTCCTTCCTCATGTGGTACCCTTCCTGCAGGCTCATCCTGACATGACCCTCCAGCATGACAATGCCATACTAGCCATACTGCTCGTGCTGTTTGTGATTTCCTGCAAGACAGCAATGTCAGTGTTCTGCCATGGCCAGCGAAGAGCCTGGATCTCAATCCCATTGAGCACATTCCCCCCAGAAATGTTTGGGAACTTGCAGGTGCTTTGGTGGAAGAGTGGGGTAACATCTCAAAGCAAGTACTAGCAAATCTGGTGCAGTTCATGAGGAGGAGATGCACTGCAGTATTTAATGCAGCTGGTCGCCACTTTTGATTTTGACCCCCCCCCCTTTGTTCAGGGACACATTATTCCATTTCTGTTAGTCACATGTCTGTGGAACTTGTTCAGTTATGTAAATACAAATATTTACATGTTAAGTTTGCTGAAAATAAATGCAGTTGACAGTGAGAGGATATTTCTATATAGTCTATATACAGTACCAGTCAAATTGACACACCTACTCATTTTCTTAATTTGTACTATTTTATACATTGTAGAATAATAGTGAAGACATCAAAACTATTAAATAACACATGGAATCTTGTAGTAACCAAAAAAAAGCATTAAACATATTTTATATTTGAGATTTTTCAAAGTAGGCACTCTTTGCCTTGATGACAGCTTTGCACAGTCCTGGCATTCTCTCAATCAGCTTCACCTGGAATGCTTTTCCAACAGCTGAGCACTTGTTGGCTGCTTTTCCTACACTCTGCGGTCCTACTCAAACCATCTCAATTGGGTTGAGGTCGGGGGATTGTGGAGGCCAGGTCATCTGATGCAGCACTCCATCACTCTCCTTAATGGTTAAATAGCCCTTACACAGCCTGGAGGTGTGTTGGGTCATTGTCCTGTTGAAGAACAAATGATAGTCCCACTAAGTGCAAACCAGTGGTAGCCATGCTGGTTAAGTGTACCTTGAATTCTTAATAAACTACTGACAGTGTCACCGGCGAAAGACCGTCACACCTCCATGCTTCACGGTGAGAACCACACATGTGGACATCGTCCGTTCACCTTCTCTACGTCTCACAAAGACGGAACCAAAAATCTCAAATTTGGGCTCATCAGACCAAAGGACAGATTTCCACTGGTCTAATGTCCATTGCTCGTGTTTCTTGGCCCAAGCAAGTCTCTTATTGGTGTCCTTTAGTAGTGGTTTCTTTGCTGCAATTTGACCATGAAGGCCTGATTCATGCAATCTCCTCTGAACAGTTGATGTTGAGATGTGTCTGTTACTTGAACTCTGTGAAGCATTTATTTGGACTGCAATTTCTGAGGCTGGTAACTCTAATGAACTTATCCTCTGCAGCAGTGGTAACTCTGGGTCTTCCTTTCCTGTGGCGGTCCTCATGAGAGACAGTTAACTCTAATGAACTTATCCTCTGCAGCAGTGGTAACTCTGGGTCCTTTCCTGTGGTGGTCCTCATGAGAGACAGTTAACTCTAATGAACTTATCCTCTGCAGCAGCGGTAACTCTGGGTCTTCCTTTCCTGTGGCGGTCCTCATGAGAGACAGTTAACTCTAATGAACATATCCTCTACAGCAGTGGTAACTCTGGGTCCTTTCCTGTGGTGGTCCTCATGAGAGACAGTTTCATCATGATGGTTTTTGTGACTGCACTTGAAGAAACTTTCCAGATTGACTGACCTTCATGTCTTAAAATAATGATGGACTGTAATTTCTCTTTGCTTATTTGAGCTGTTCTTGCCATAACATGGACTTGGTCTTTTACCAAATAGGGCTATCTTCTGTATTACCACCCTTGTCACAAAACAACTGATTTGCTCAAATGCATTAAGAAGGGAAGAAATTCCACAAATGAACTTTTAACAAGGCAAACCTGTTAATTGAAATGCATTCCAGGTGACTACCTCATGAAGCTGGTTGAGAGAATGCCAAGAGTGGCTACTTTGATGCATCTCAAATATAAAATACTGTTTTGCTTTCTACATGATTCCATGTGTTATTTCATAGTTTTGATGTCTTCACTATTATTCTACAATGTAGTAAAGGTTAGTAAAAAATAAAGAAAACCCTTGAATGAGTGTGTCAAATTGACTGGTACTGTATATATTGATTTGTATTATATTTACCCCCCCTAAGGAGGACACATCTTTTTTTGTTTTTTTACAGCTTTTCTGCTACATATACATACATTTTGCAATCACATTTTACATACAGTGGGACAATTGTGCAAGTTCTCCCACTTAAAAAGATCAGAGGCCTGTAATTTTCATCATAGGTACACTTCAACTATGACAGACAAAATGGAAAAAAAAATCCAGAAAATCACATTGTAGGATTTTTAATACATTTATTTGCAAATTATGGTGGAAAATAAGTATTTGGTCAATAACAAAAGTTTATCTCAATACTTTGTTATATACACTTTGTTGTCAATGACAGAGGTCAAACGTTTTCTGTAAGTCTTCACAAGGTTTTCACACACTGTTGCTGGTATTTTGTCCCATTCCTGACCATGCAGATCTCCTCTAGAGCAGTGATGTTTTGGGGCTGTTGCTGGGCAACACGAATTTTCAACTCCCTCCAAAGATTTTCTATGGGGTTGAGATCTGGAGACTGGCTAGGCCACTCCAGGACCTTGAAATGCTTCTTACGAAGACACTCCTTCGTTGCCCGGTCGGTGTGTTTGGGATCATTGTCATGCTGAAAAAGACCCAGCCACGTTTCATCTTCAATGCCCTTGCTGATTGAAGGAGGTTTTCACTCAAAATCTCACAATACATGGCCCCATTCATTCTTTCCTTTACACAGATCAGTCGTCCTGGTCCCTTTGTAGAAAAACAGCCCCTAAGCATGATGTTTCCACCCCCATGCTTCACAGTAGTTATGGTGTTCTTTGGATGCAACTCAGCATTCTTTGTCCTCCAAACACGACGAGTTGAGTTTTTACCAAAAAGTTATATTTTGGTTTCATCTGACCATATTACATTCTCCCAATCTTCTTCTGGATCATCCAAATGCTCTCTAGCAAACTTCAGACGGGCCTGGACATGTACTGGCTTAAGAAGGGGGACACGTCTGGCACTGCAGGATTTGGGTCCCTGGCGGCGTAGTGTGTTACTGATGGTAGGCTTTGTTACTTTGGTCCCAGCTCTCTGCAGGTCATTCACTAGGTCCCCCCCATGTGGTTCTGGGATTTTTGCTCACCGTTCTTGTGATCATTTTGACCCCACGGGGTGAGATCTTGCGTGAAGCCCCAGACCGAGGGAGATTATCAGTGGTCTTGTATGTCTTCCATTTCCTAATAATTGCTCCCACAGTTGATTTCTTCAAACCAAGCTGCTTACCTATTGCAGATTCAGTCTTCCCAGCCTGGTGCAGGTCTACAATTTTGTTTCTGGTGTCCTTTGACAGCTCTTTGGTCTTGGCCATAGTGGAGTTTGGAGTGTGACTGTTTGAGGTTCTGGACAGGTGTCTTTTATACTGATAACAAGTTCAAACAGGTGCCATTAATACAGGTAACGAGTGGAGGACAGAGGAACCTCTTAAAGAAGAAGTTACAGGTCTGTGAGAGCCAGAAATCTTGCTTGTTTGTAGGTGACCAAATACTTATTTTCCACCATAATTTGCAAATAAATTCATAAAAAATCTCACAATGTGATTTCCTGGATTTTTTTCTCTCTAATTTTGTCTGTCATAGTTGAAGTGTACCTATGATGAAAATTACAGGCCTCTCTCATCTTTTTAAGTGGGAGAATTTGCACAATTGGTGGCTGACTAAATACTTTTTTGCCCCACTATATATATATATATATATATTCTGTTGGTGGCGAAAAATGTATCATAATTTAAAATGGAAAAACTCAGTGTTGAATCAAGTGTTTTTTGTATCAGTTCATTAAACCATGATTTATGCAATGCACCGTTTAAAGGCAATGTATTCTAGGTAAACACTGCAGATGTGGCCTGGATTGAGTCCCGGCCAAGGTTGTAAATTTGAAGACTGAAATGTCTTGGTAAAGCTCCCATACAGGTTCTGAAGTCTGGCTCTACTACATTGGCCCTGGTCCACAGAGGTAAAGGCTGTGGCTGACTCTCCCCTCTGCAGCACAATAGAAGTGGTGATGAGAGCAGGTGTGCTGCAGTTTGGAATGGAACGTCAGTATCTCTTTCAACTTGTTTCACTGCTATGCTTTAACCTCGGCAGAGTATGAGTAAATAGTATTTCAATTCTGTTTTAGTGGTCAGATCACTGTTCTCCAGAAAAAGTAAAGGACCACATTGCATTGCTGTTGTAAAACAGCCTACATGTAAATGTGATGTCACAAGAGTTTTACCAGCCCAGAGGCTCCAATGCAACGTCATGCCGAGTGTTATCTTCCTGTTTAAAGTGGTCGTGTATGTGCTGGTTGTATTACCCAATATTTGCAGCAGGGGTCAGTGTGTAACTGTCTGCGCTGTGTCACTTTCACCCCAAAGGCTTTTGATGTGCCAGAACACGAGAGGGGAGTGTGTGTGTGTGCTAGTGAGTGTCGCACAGTCATTTACACACACACACTGGATCATTGAGAATAAGATCACTGACATTTGACCAGTGTCACACACACTACTGTATGTCAATAGCCTGCTATTTCTCCCACCTCAACCTTTCTGTATGTCAATAGCCTGCTATTTCTCCCACCTCAACCTTTCTGTATGTCAATAGCCTGCTATTTCTCCCACCTCAACCTTTCTGTATGTCAATAGCCTGCTATTTCTCCCACCTCAACCTTTCTGTATGTCAATAGCCTGCTATTTCTCCCACCTCAACATTCTGTATGTCAATAGCCTGCTATTTCTCCCACCTCAACATTCTGTATGTCATTAGGACCCTGGTATTTCTCCTACCTCAACCTTTCTGCATGTCATTAGGACCCTGGTATTTCTCCCACCTCAACCTTTCTGCATGCCATTAGGACCCTGGTATTTCTCCTACCTCAACCTTTCTGCATGTCATTAGGACCCTGGTATTTCTCCCACCTCAACCTTTCTGCATGTCATTAGGACCCTGGTATTTCTCCCACCTCAACCTTTCTGCATGTCATTAGGACCCTGGTATTTCTCCCACCTCAACCTTTCTCATGTCATTAGGACCCTGGTATTTCTCCAACCTCAACCTTTCTGCATGTCATTAGGACCCTGGTATTTCTCCCACCTCAACCTTTCTGCATGTCATTAGGACCCTGGTATTTCTCCTACCTCAACCTTTCTGCATGTCATTAGGACCCTGGTATTTCTCCCACCTCGACCTTTCTGCATGTCATTAGGACCCTGGTATTTCTCCCACCTCAACCTTTCTGCATGTCATTAGGACCCTGGTATTTCTCCTACCTCAACCTTTCTGCATGTCATTAGGACCCTGGTATTTCTCCTACCTCAACCTTTCTGCATGTCATTAGGACCCTGGTATTTCTCCCACCTCAACCTTTCTGCATGTCATTAGGACCCTGGTATTTCTCCCACCTCGACCTTTCTGCATGTCATTAGGACCCTGGTATTTCTCCCACCTCAACCTTTCTGCATGTCATTAGGACCCTGGTATTTCTCCCACCTCGACCTTTCTGCATGTCATTAGGACCCTGGTATTTCTCCCACCTCAACCTTTCTGCATGTCATTAGGACCCTGGTATTTCTCCCACCTCAACCTTTCTGCATGTCATTAGGACCCTGGTATTTCTCCCACCTCAACCTTTCTGCATGTCATTAGGACCCTGGTATTTCTCCCACCTCGACCTTTCTGCATGTCATTAGGACCCTGGTATTTCTCCCACCTCAACCTTTCTGCATGTCATTAGGACCCTGGTATTTCTCCTACCTCAACCTTTCTGCATGTCATTAGGACCCTGGTATTTCTCCCACCTCAACCTTTCTGCATGTCATTAGGACCCTGGTATTTCTCCTACCTCAACCTTTCTGCATGTCATTAGGACCCTGGTATTTCTCCCACCTCAACCTTTCTGCATGTCATTAGGACCCTGTATTTCTCCTACCTCAACCTTTCTGCATGTCATTAGGACCCTGGTATTTCTCCCACCTCAACCTTTCTGCATGTCATTAGGACCCTGGTATTTCTCCCACCTCAACCTTTCTGCATGTCATTAGGACCCTGGTATTTCTCCCACCTCAACCTTTCTGCATGTCATTAGGACCCTGGTATTTCTCCTACCTCAACCTTTCTGCATGTCATTAGGACCCTGGTATTTCTCCCACCTCAACCTTTCTGCATGTCATTAGGACCCTGGTATTTCTCCCACCTCAACCTTTCTGCATGTCATTAGGACCCTGGTATTTCTCCCACCTCAACCTTTCTGCATGTCATTAGGACCCTGGTATTTCTCCCACCTCGACCTTTCTGCATGTCATTAGGACCCTGGTATTTCTCCCACCTCGACCTTTCTGCATGTCATTAGGACCCTGGTATTTCTCCCACCTCAACCTTTCTGCATGTCATTAGGACCCTGGTATTTCTCCCACCTCAACCTTTCTGCATGTCATTAGGACCCTGGTATTTCTCCTACCTCAACCTTTCTGCATGTCATTAGGACCCTGGTATTTCTCCTACCTCAACCTTTCTGCATGTCATTAGGACCCTGGTATTTCTCCCACCTCAACCTTTCTGCATGTCATTAGGACCCTGGTATTTCTCCTACCTCAACCTTTCTGCATGTCATTAGGACCCTGGTATTTCTCCTACCTCAACCTTTCTGCATGTCATTAGGACCCTGGTATTTCTCCCACCTCAACCTTTCTGCATGTCATTAGGACCCTGGTATTTCTCCTACCTCAACCTTTCTGCATGTCATTAGGACCCTGGTATTTCTCCCACCTCAACCTTTCTGCATGTCATTAGGACCCTGGTATTTCTCCTACCTCAACCTTTCTGCATGTCATTAGGACCTGGTATTTCTCCCACCTCAACCTTTCTGCATGTCATTAGGACCCTGGTATTTCTCCCACCTCGACCTTTCTGCATGTCATTAGGACCCTGGTATTTCTCCCACCTCAACCTTTCTGCATGTCATTAGGACCCTGGTATTTCTCCTACCTCAACCTTTCTGCATGTCATTAGGACCCTGGTATTTCTCCCACCTCAACCTTTCTGCATGTCATTAGGACCCTGGTATTTCTCCTACCTCAACCTTTCTGCATGTCATTAGGACCCTGGTAACCTCAACCTTTCTGCATGTCATTAGGACCCTGGTATTTCTCCCACCTCAACCTTTCTGCATGTCATTAGGACCCTGGTATTTCTCCCACCTCAACCTTTCTGCATGTCATTAGGACCCTGGTATTTCTCCCACCTCGACCTTTCTGCATGTCATTAGGACCCTGGTATTTCTCCCACCTCAACCTTTCTGCATGTCATTAGGACCCTGGTATTTCTCCTACCTCAACCTTTCTGCATGTCATTAGGACCCTGGTATTTCTCCCACCTCAACCTTTCTGCATGTCATTAGGACCCTGGTATTTCTCCTACCTCAACCTTTCTGCATGTCATTAGGACCTGGTATTTCTCCTACCTCAACCTTTCTGCATGTCAAGGACCCAATTTCTCCACCTCAACCTTTATGCATGTCATTAGGACCCTGGTATTTCTCCCACCTCAACCTTTCTGCATGTCATTAGGACCCTGGTATTTCTCCTACCTCAACCTTTCTGCATGTCACAGGACCCTGGTATTTCTCCCACCTCAACCTTTCTGCATGTCATTAGGACCCTGGTATTTCTCCCACCTCAACCTTTCTGCATGTCATTAGGACCCTGGTATTTCTCCTACCTCAACCTTTCTGCATGTCATTAGGACCCTGGTATTTCTCCCACCTCAACCTTTCTGCATGTCATTAGGACCCTGGTATTTCTCCCACCTCAACCTTTCTGCATGTCATTAGGACCCTGGTATTTCTCCCACCTCGACCTTTCTGCATGTCATTAGGACCCTGGTATTTCTCCCACCTCAACCTTTCTGCATGTCATTAGGGACCCTGGTATTTCTCCTACCTCACCTTTCTGCATGTCATTAGGACCCTGGTATTTCTCCCACCTCAACCTTTCTGCATGTCATTAGGACCCTGGTATTTCTCCCACCTCAACCTTTCTGCATGTCATTAGGACCCTGGTATTTCTCCTACCTCAACCTTTCTGCATGTCATTAGGACCCTGGTATTTCTCCCACCTCAACCTTTCTGCATGTCATTAGGACCCTGGTATTTCTCCTACCTCAACCTTTATGCATGTCATTAGGACCCTGGTATTTCTCCCACCTCAACCTTTCTGCATGTCATTAGGACCCTGGTATTTCTCCCACCTCAACCTTTCTGCATGTCATTAGGACCCTGGTAACCTCAACCTTTCTGCATGTCATTAGGACCCTGGTATTTCCTCAGGGAGCAGGGCAGAATGAGAGCACAGAAAGCGGGAGAGGGGACAGTCATGAACAAGTGAAAATGACAGGGAGCGATAGAAAAACAAACAGAGAGGTCAGCCGGATGTGAGGCATAAATAACTTGAGTGAAAAAGGATAATGGGGATGGATGGTCATCTCTCTGCCTTCCCTCTTTCTCCTTCCTTCCTCCCTCTCTCCCTGTCACCTGCACACACATAGTCAGTAGTGTACAAGTGAAGGTTGAGTGGGAGACTAGATTGTATCAGAGGGCCATTCACTGACAGTAAAAGCAGTAATGCAATGTCACTCGACTGTCTGTCTAACGACCCTGACTCCCACTGGTCTCACACACACACACCTACTATGTCACCTGTCAGTCATCGAGTAGTGAGGCCAGAGGACTCTCCTCCAGAGTCATGTATTACCTTTTGTCTGAGGCTGCTGTTTACTACCCATTATCACATCATTATCACTTGAGACTGGTTACAGCTGGCCTACTCTTGCACATAAGGCTTTTAAAACCGAGACTGGCAATAATGCTACATTTATTGTAAAAAGGCAAGATAAACCAGGTAAAAATGACAAAACGGATAGCTAAAACAGTGGCTCACCATGCACACACACAATAATCTCTCAAACAATAACACACTCTCTGTTAAAAGCGGTTCCTTCAATAATTAGGTCTGAGGGACCACACCTGTGTTCAAACAACCACTCAATTAACTAGCCAATCAGGAGCTACATAATGAATTAACACAGAAGAGGTGCAATTGACATTGCAGCTATAATATTGCATGGAATGATGAATGGTTAACATGATGGGGATTCTGCATTCATTTTGTTTTACAATTGGCAACAGACACAATTAAAACAATGTCCTTGTAGTGAAGGGCTTATTCCTTCACACTTAGTACTGTAACGCATGGTGGATAGAGCATGAAAGTACACCTCTGTCTCACACACACACACACATGAGCATTATTACCACTTAATACCATTAGTAGTGTAACATAATGGTGGAGTGAGACTTGGAGCAGCAGAGACTGGTTACAGAGAGAGAGTCCTCAGGACACCAGGTGATGGTAAGAGGCTGTAGGTGATGTTTACTGTACTGTTCCTCTGTCATAGTAACACAGCAGAGGAGACTGGTTACAGGGGAGACTGGTTACAGAGGAGACTGGTTGCAGGGGAGACTTGTTGCAGAGGAGACTGGTTACAGAGGAGACTGGTTGCAGGGGAGACTGGTTACAGGGGAGACTGGTTACAGTGGAGACTGGTTACAGAGGAGACTGGTTACAGAGGAGACTGGTTACAGGGGAGACTGGTTGCAGAGGAGACTGGTTACAGGGGAGACTGGTTACAGGGGAGACTGGTTACAGGGGAGACTGGTTACAGGGAGACTGGTTACAGGGAGACTGGTTACAGGGAGACTGGTTGCAGGGAGACTGGTTACAGGGAGACTGGTTACAGGGGAGACTGGTTACAGGGAGACTGGTTACAGGGAGACTGGTTACAGGGAGACTGGTTACAGAGGAGACTGGTTACAGGGGAGACTGGTTGCGGAGGAGACTGGTTACAGGGGAGACTGGTTACAGGGGAGACTGGTTGCAGAGGAGACTGGTTACAGGGGAGACTGGTTACAGGGGAGACTGGTTACAGAGGAGACTGGTTACAGGGGAGACTGGTTACAGGGAGACTGGTTACAGAGGAGACTGGTTACAGGGGAGACTGGTTACAGGGGAGACTGGTTACAGAGGAGACTGGTTACAGAGGAGACTGGTTACAGGGGAGACTGGTTACAGAGGAGACTGGTTACAGAGGAGACTGGTTACAGGGGAGACTGGTTACAGGGGAGACTGGTTACAGGGGAGACTGGTTACAGGGGAGACTGGTTACAGGGAGACTGGTTACAGGGGAGACTGGTTACAGGGGAGACTGGTTACAGAGGAGACTGGTTACAGGGGAGACTGGTTACAGAGGAGACTGGTTACAGAGGAGACTGGTTACAGGGGAGACTGGTTACAGGGGAGACTGGTTACAGAGGAGACTGGTTACAGAGGAGACTGGTTACAGGGGAGACTGGTTACAGAGGAGACTGGTTACAGGGGAGACTGGTTACAGAGGAGACTGGTTACAGAGGAGACTGGTTACAGGGGAGACTGGTTGCAGGGGAGACTGGTTGCAGGGGAGACTGGTTGCAGGGGAGACTGGTTGCAGAGGAGACTGGTTGCAGGGGAGACTGGTTACAGTGGAGACTGGTTAGATAAATGTGTGTGTGGTGCTGTTACTACTGCTCTTTTCTGAATTCCCCTCCCCCCTCTCTTTCTCCTTCCCTCTAAGCAGATGGCCCCTCCACAGGAATTAGGCCCCACACAGGCTCTGAGTAAAAGCCCAGGAGCTCTCTGTTTCTTTCTCCTCCCTCCCTCTTTCCTTTTTCATTAGCTTTCTTTCTCTCTGTGTTTTTGCTGCGTTTGCAGTCCTGCCTGCCTAGCCATAGCTCCAGAGCCAGGAGCTGCAGAGGCAGAGAGGGAGGAGAGGCAGCCAGTGAGTGGAGTCCAACCCAGCTTCAAAGCCTCATAGTGGGCTTGATGCTCAGGATGACATCCTCCCTCCAGCCGCCTCCACTCCTCTCAGAGAGCACAGGAGAGAGAGGTATGGAGAGAATAAACGAAAGAGTGATAATAGAAATGGAAGGGGAGAAGGGAGAGAGACATTTGAGAGAAGGAGAGTCGGATGAGAGAATTCAGGACTGACAATGAAAGGATGACTGCATACATCACTCTCAAAAAGCAAAGGGAGAGGAGCGAGGGATATGGAGAAAGAAATGGAGAGAGGATGTCCTCACTTCCACCCACCTCATCAGGAGAGAAGAAGAGAGGGATGGAGTGAGATGAAGAGGAAAAGGAGAAATGCAGAAAGAGGGGGATGACTAGGATACAGAGAGATAGATAAAAATGATAAGCAAATACTTCAGAAACACAAACTGAATGCCCGGCATGTATTTTTTGGTGAAAATTACAGATTAGAGAGATGGAAATAAAACAAGAGGGGAGTGGAGATGGAATGGTGGGTTGAACTGCATGCTCTCAGGCAGGGAGGCGTGGAGATGGAATGGTGGGTTGAACTGCCTGCTCTCAGGCAGGGAGGCGTGGAGATGGAATGGTGGGTTGAACTGCCTGCTCTCAGGCAGGGAGGCGTGGAGATGGAATGGTGGGTTGAACTGCCTGCTCTCAGGCAGGGAGGAGTGGAGATGGAATGGTGGGTTGAACTGCCTGCTCTCAGGCAGGGGAGAACTCCTGCTCCAGCGTGGAGATGGAATGGTGGGTTGAACTGCCTGATCTCAGGCAGGGAGGCGTGGAGATGGAATGGTGGGTTGAACTGCCTGCTCTCAGGCAGGGAGGAGGGTGGAGATGGAATGGTGGGTTGAACTGCCTGCTCTCAGGCAGGGGGAGGCGTGGAGATGGAATGGTGGGTTGAACTGCCTGATCTCAGGCATGGGAGGAGAGGAGATGGAATGGTGGGTTGAACTGCCTGCTCTCAGGCAGGGAGGCGTGGAGATGGAATGGTGGGTTGAACTGCCTGCTCTCAGGCAGGGAGGCGTGGAGATGGAATGGTGGGTTGAACTGCCTGCTCTCAGGCAGGGAGGAGTGGAGATGGAATGGTGGGTTGAACTGCCTGCTCTCAGGCAGGGAGGCGTGGAGATGGAATGGTGGGTTGAACTGCCTGCTCTCAGGCAGGGAGGAGTGGAGATGGAATGGTGGGTTGAACTGCCTGCTCTCAGGCAGGGAGGCGTGGAGATGGAATGGTGGGTTGAACTGCCTGCTCTCAGGCAGGGAGGCGTGGAGATGGAATGGTGGGTTGAACTGCCTGCTCTCAGGCAGGGAGGCGTGGAGATGGAATGGTGGGTTGAACTGCCTGCTCTCAGGCAGGGGCGTGGAGATGGATGGTGGGTTGAACTGCCTGCTCTCAGGCAGGGAGGCGTGGAGATGGAATGGTGGGTTGAACTGCCTGCTCTCAGGCAGGGAGGCGTGGAGATGGAATGGTGGGTTGAACTGCCTGCTCTCAGGCAGGGAGGAGTGGAGATGGAATGGTGGGTTGAACTGCCTGCTCTCAGGCAGGGAGGCGTGGAGATGGAATGGTGGGTTGAACTGCCTGCTCTCAGGCAGGGAGGCGTGGAGATGGAATGGTGGGTTGAACTGCCTGCTCTCAGGCAGGGAGGCGTGGAGATGGAATGGTGGGTTGAACTGCCTGCTCTCAGGCAGGGAGGCGTGGAGATGGAATGGTGGGTTGAACTGCCTGCTCTCAGGCAGGGAGGCGTGGAGATGGAATGGTGGGTTGAACTGCCTGCTCTCAGGCAGGGAGGCGTGGAGATGGAATGGTGGGTTGAACTGCCTGCTCTCAGGCAGGGAGGCGTGGAGATGGAATGGTGGGTTGAACTGCCTGCTCTCAGGCAGGGAGGCGTGGAGATGGAATGGTGGGTTGAACTGCCTGCTCTCAGGCAGGGAGGAGTGGAGATGGAATGGTGGGTTGAACTGCCTGCTCTCAGGCAGGGAGGCGTGGAGATGGAATGGTGGGTTGAACTGCCTGCTCTCAGGCAGGGAGGCGTGGAGATGGAATGGTGGGTTGAACTGCCTGCTCTCAGGCATGGGAGGGGCGTGGAGATGGAATGGTGGGTTGAACTGCCTGCTCTCAGGCAGGGAGGCGTGGAGATGGAATGGTGGGTTGAACTGCCTGCTCTCAGGCAGGGAGGCGTGGAGATGGAATGGTGGGATGAACTGCCTGCTCTCAGGCAGCGAGGCGTGGAGATGGAATGGTGGGTTGAACTGCCTGCTCTCAGGCAGGGAGGCGTGGAGATGGAATGGTGGGTTGAACTGGCGGGGAGGCCTGGCTGTGTTTATGTCTAAATGGTTGGATGTGTTATTCAGGTGAAATCTATTTCACCTCATCAGAGGCTACTGACACACCAAGGAGCTACCGAATCATCCTCCGCCAGCGCAGGGCACACTGTCTCCATGGCAACCCCTCAAACTGACCTCCCATAATCTGTACCATAACAACCAGCCGATGCAAAAACCCAAACACGACGGCAAAATAGAAACAGCACAAACACTAGTCTCCCTCTCATTCTCTCACTGAGGCAGAAGGATATGTGGAAAATAACTAGGAAAGAATGCACATTGGGTCGGTTAAGTGCGGTGCTGACAGAAAAAGTTATCCCAAACTAAATTCACTGCAGCACATCTGGAATTATGTGTCCAAATTACCACACCTCACTGCAGGTAGGAGCAGGTAGGAGCAGAGTAGTAAAGTTGCAAGTGTCACTGCTCTATTTCCGTGCTTACTTAGTATTTTTGTAGGGATCAGAGGTTGTCTGTGATATTCAACTAAAAGTCAGAAGCAGATCATTTATAAATACTGCCCATCCACCTGTTTTTAACACTAGCCATGGAATGCTTCACATCACTTTTTGAATGACAACACTGCAGTGTAATAAACAGTGTTATATGCAGAAGTTGAAACCAGACAATTTATGAATAGCCTACTGTCCATACCCCCATACCCCCATACCCCCATACCCCCACAAGTGCTTGATTGATGGAATATAACCACGATTCTCTTAGCTATGAATCAGGATCGATGAGCCCATCCAGGGTCATGGCTATGGTTCACCTATCACCTCTGGTGGTCTCTGATTAATATCAGGACAATCCAATTAGTCAATATTGATATGAGATTCTTGGATCAAACCATTAAAGCAGGGGTCGGGAACAGGCAGCCTCGAGCCACAACTGTCCCAAGTGATTTGTTTTTGAACCCCCAATGTTTTGGGGGATTTTAGTTTTTGGTCAAAAAGTGTAATGCGTGCGTACTGGCGGCAGAGAGGTCAGGCGCAGGATGGCAAAGACTGTTACAACGGTGCAGTTTAATAATAAAATCACTGTGAACTAAAACAAGAAATAAATGCAATGGGACGAAACCCTTCGCACGCCAGACATAACGTGCACAAACTCTTAGAATCAACAATACCGGACAAGGACATGTGGGGAACAGAGGGTTAAATACACAACATGTAATTGCTGGGATTGAAACCAGGTGTGTGTGGAGACAAGACAAAACAAATGGAAACTGAAAGGTGGACCGACGATGGCTAGAAGACCATTGACGTCGACCGCCAAACATCGCCGGAACAAGGAGAGGGACCGACTTCGGAGGAAGTTGTGACAAAAAGACTGTAAGATCACCTGGAATTCAGCAAAAATATATGTATAATTTTGAAAATCTGTTTCCCAGTATTCCCATAAATTAATAGAAGAGATATGAGATCATGTCTCAATTTAATCAAGGTATGAAATTGTTATTTTCAAATACAAACTCTTTTTGGGCTTAGATGTGGTCAATTTGCAAATTATAATTATTTTAGAGGTTAGGTTAAACACCAAACCATTAGAGGTTAGGTTAAACACCAAACCATTAGAGATTAGGTTACACACCAAACCATTAGAGATTAGGTTAAACACCAAACCATTAGAGATTAGGTTACACACCAAACCATTAGAGATTAGGTTACACACCAAACCATTAGAGATTAGGTTAAACACCAAACCATTAGAGGTTAGGTTACACACCAAACCATTAGAGGTTAGGTTAAACACCAAACCATTAGAGGTTAGGTTAAACACCAAACCATTAGAGGTTAGGTTACACACCAAACCATTAGAGGTTAGATTAAACACCAAACCATTAGAGGTTAGGTTAAACACCAAACCATTAGAGGTTAGGTTAAACACCAAACCATTAGAGGTTAGGTTACACACCAAACCATTAGAGGTTAGATTAAACACCAAACCATTAGAGGTTAGGTTAAACACAAAACCATTAGAGGTTAGGTTAAACACCAAACCATTAGAGGTTAGGTTACACACCAAACCATTAGAGGTTAGGTTACACACCAAACCATTAGAGATTAGGTTAAACACCAAACCATTAGAGGTTAGGTTACACACCAAACCATTAGAGGTTAGGTTACACACCAAACCATTAGAGGTTAGGTTACACACCAAACCATTAGAGGTTAGGTTACACACCAAACCATTAGAGGTTAGGTTACACACCAAACCATTAGAGGTTAGGTTAAACACCAAACCATTAGAGGTAAGGTTACACACCAAACCATTAGAGGTTAGATTAAACACCAAACCATTAGAGGTAAGGTTACACACCAAACCATTAGAGGTAAGGTTACACACCAAACCATTAGAGGTTAGGTTAAACACCAAACCATTAGAGGTTAGGTTAAACACCAAACCATTAGAGGTTAGGTTACACACCAAACCATTAGAGGTTAGGTTACACACCAAACCATTAGAGGTTAGGTTACACACCAAACCATTAGAGGTTAGATTAAACACCAAACCATTAGAGGTAAGGTTACACACCAAACCATTAGAGGTTAGATTAAACACCAAACCATTAGAGGTTAGGTTACACACCAAACCATTAGAGGTTAGGTTAAACACCAAACCATTAGAGGTTAGGTTACACACCAAACCATTAGAGGTTAGGTTACACACCAAACCATTAGAGGTAAGGTTTGATATTCAATATGCAACACATTCATGCTGGTGTTAGCTAAGCACCAATCAATAATTAGGGGTTATTCAAAGTGCTTTTAGGTGTGATTCTATGTGGATGTTTAATCATATCTCACACTATGTAATATCAACAGTGTTTCTCTATGATGTTATATCATTTATGATGACTAAAACTTGAACAGACATTCTAGCAAAGTAATGGGACATATTTTAGAGGAGACTGCGTCGAAAGTCTTTATGATTGTCAATGACGGTGCTCAGGCTGACTTGCCTAGTTAAATAAAGTTTCAATATTTTTTTAAAAATAAAGTAAGGTATTTCACGTGCTCTACATGCTCCCCACACGTGTCTTTCTCTCGCAACCTCCTCTCCTCCCAGGAACTGTGCTGCGATGCAATCTTGATCACACAGGAGACACACTTCCATCTCATGCATTATTCATGATCTGATTAACTAGACGGCTCATCATTATGGTCACTGGAAATTCCCTGTCCCAGTTCAAACAAAAAACATGGCTTTTATTGTTCCTATAGATTGAGGATGAGAGAGAATATTAGCGCACCCACGGGAGGTTGGCGTTGCTTGGTGGGAATGCAACAGCATAACAAGACAACTGGAGAAAGAATTACGACGGACATCAAAGCACCAGGGAAAGAAACGCAGAACAGTAGTGCAGCTTGACACAATACTAGAATGAGTTTTCAAAGAGCAGCTCAGTTTACCTAGAAGGCTGTGAGGCAGGGGGGTACTGTATGTCACTGCTGAGCAGAACATTACATGTAAAACACATAAACATACACGTGCACATATCACATGGATAACCATGGTTAGGCCAAGCATAACAGGTCATTGCATAGCTATGGAAAATGGTTCATGATATACACATTGAGGTGTGACTCCACCTGGATGTCTAATCATATCTCACAGTATTACATCGCACAGTATTATATCTCACAGTATCATATCTCACAGTATCATATCTCACAGTATTATATCTCACAGTATTATATCTCACAGTATTATATCTCACAGTATTCCTTTAGAAGCTATACTCCCATTTTAGTCAGATAAGATGCTCTTATCCACACACACACACACACACACACACACACACACACACACACACACACACACACACACACACACACACACACACACACACACACACACACACACACACACACACACACACACACACACACACACACACACACACACACACACACACACACAGAGAGCTAGGATTTTAGGATGAATCCATAGTAAGCCAAGCTCATACAGTCAATCTATATACATGATACTCTCCCTCCACTCCCCACTTGGCCCTGCATGTGTCAGGCATGTTTTCACTAGAGCGAAGACTGGAGATGTAAATGTTTGAAAGACCTCTTCTCCTCTCAGACCTTTCCCCTGGTCTAGTAGGCTGCTGCTGTCTGTATGAGCAATACATCTGCAGTATACACACGTCAACCCGTGCTTTGAGTGAAGACACACACATGCTTAAATGAAGGCATGCACACACAAACACCACCAGGTAATAATACACTGTACCCAGTAACAAAGTAAAGGGGTGGGAAGCAGGAGGTGGTAGAGATGTTATGAGGAGGAGGTCTAGCAGGAGGTGGTAGAGATGTTATGAGGAGGAGGTCTAGCAGGAGGTGGTAGAGATGTTATGAGGAGGAGGTCTAGCAGGAGGTGGTAGAGATGTTATGAGGAGGAGTTCTAGCAGGAGGTGGTAAAGATGTTATGGGGTGGAGGTCTAGCAGGAGGTGATAGAGATGTTATGGGGTGGAGGTCTAGCAGGAGGTGGTAGATGATGTTAGCAGGAGGTGGGGTGGAGGTCTAGCAGGAGGTGATAGAGATGTTATGGGGTGGAGGTCTAGCAGGAGGTGGTAGAGATGTTATGGGGTGGAGGTCTAGCAGGAGGTGGTAGAGATGTTATGGGGTGGAGGTCTAGCAGGAGGTGGTAGAGATGTTATGGGGTGGAGGTCTAGCAGGAGGTGGTAGAGATGTTATGGGGTGGAGGTCTAGCAGGAGGTGATAGAGATGTTATGGGGTGGAGGTCTCGCAGGAGGTGGTAGAGATGTTATGGGGTGGAGGTCTAGCAGGAGGTGGTAGAGATGTTATGGGGTGGAGGTCTAGCAGGAGGTGGTAGAGATGTTATGGGGTGGAGGTCTAGCAGGAGGTGGTAGAGATGTTATGGGGTGGAGGTCTAGCAGGAGGTGATAGAGATGTTATGGGGTGGAGGTCTAGCAGGAGGTGGTAGAGATGTTATGAGGAGGAGGTCTAGCAGGAGGTGGTAGAGATGTTATGAGGAGGAGGTCTAGCAGGAGGTGGTAGAGATGTTATGGGGTGGAGGTCTAGCAGGAGGTGATAGAGATGTTATGGGGTGGAGGTCTAGCAGGAGGTGGTAGAGATGTTATGAGGAGGAGACTAGCAGGAGGTGGTAGAGATGTTATGAGGAGGAGGTCTAGCAGGAGGTGGTAGAGATGTTATGGGGTGGAGGTCTAGCAGGAGGTGGTAGAGATGTTATGGGGTGGAGGTCTAGCAGGAGGTGATAGAGATGTTATGGGGTGGAGGTCTAGCAGGAGGTGGTAGAGATGTTATGAGGAGGAGGTCTAGCAGGAGGTGGTAGAGATGTTATGGGGTGGAGGTCTAGCAGGAGGTGGTAGAGGTGTTATGGGGTGGAGGTCTAGCAGGAGGTGGTAGAGGCGTTATGGGGTGGAGAACCAGATAGCCTCTTCTGGATCGGGCTCCAATAGCCTACATTGATCTTCTCATCCTGGATCAAAGATCAGTCACCAGGGCCAGCTCCAGGCATAAGCGACATAAGCGGTCGATTAGGGCCCCCTCAAATGTGTTATAAAATTCTAAAATGTTCTCTGCACCTCATGCCACAATGTGTAGAATTGCAGGACAAATGTTCTCTCCGCCGTCAAGAGGCGGACCACTAAAAAATGTGCCCGCTTGGTGGGGGGCCCCCCACCAAATCTCGCTTAGAAACCCCAAAAAGTTAGAGCCGGCTCTGTCAGTCATGTTCTGTCCAGTGATGCTGCACGGCCAGGACCACAGCCTTTTATATAAGGCTTAGTCCTGTGCTGCAATGCTATAGCTTCAATAGACTGGGGTTAAATGCTAACGCTGTATTACTGCTTAGAATGTTATACTTTTGTACTTTTAAAGAATACTTTTATGACTTAAACAACACCGTTAGACCGTTAGAAAGCCCGTTCTAGAGGTTTAAAGTATGTTTTAGACCTGATAAAGATGCTTTTCGACCTGCAAGGCCAGAGTTTGTGGCTGGTTCCTCAGTTCCCACCTACCCCTCCTCTAATGGGCGTACCTGTGTCCATAGAGGATCTGTACTGAAGGTCAGTCTACCGGTGTGTGTGTGTGCGTGTGCTTGTGACGGTAATTGGACAAAGGGAGTGTGTGTGTCATTCCATAATAAAGAGCGTCAGGGCGATGACAGTGCACTGTGTGTGTGTGTCATTCTGTTATTTTTTTAAAATGTAACCTTTATTTAACCAGGTTGGCTAGTTGAGAACAAGTTCTCATTTACAATTGCGACCTGGCCAAGATAAAGCAAAGCTGTGCCACACATACAACAACACAGAGTTAAACATGGAATAAACAAACATACAGTCAATAATACAATAGAAAATAAAGTCTATATACAGTGTGTGGAAATGAGATAGGATAAGGAAGGTAAGGCAATAAATAGGCCATACAGTGGGGCAAAAAAGTATTTAGTCAGCCACCAATTGTGCAAGTTCCTACAAACAAGCATGATTTCTGGCTCTCACAGACCTGTAACTTCTTCTTTAAGAGGCTCCTCTGTCCTCCACTCGTTACCTGTATTAATGGCACCTGTTTGAACTTGTTATCAGTATAAAAGACACCTGTCCACAACCTCAAACAGCCACACTCCAAACTTCACTATGGCCAAGACCTAAGAGCTGTCAAAGGACACCAGAAACAAAATT
Source organism: Oncorhynchus keta (assembly GCF_023373465.1). Lineage (NCBI taxonomy): Eukaryota > Metazoa > Chordata > Actinopteri > Salmoniformes > Salmonidae > Oncorhynchus > Oncorhynchus keta. Next base: position 28,813,414 of record NC_068425.1, on the reverse strand, counting down.
GTAGACCCGCACCAGGTTGGGAAGACTGAATCTGCAATAGTAAGCAGCTTGGTTTGAAGAAATCAACTGTGGGAGCAATTATTAGGAAATGGAAGACATACAAGACCACTGATAATCTCCCTCGATCTGGGGCTCCACGCAAGATCTCACCCCGTGGGGTCAAAATGATCACAAGAACGGTGAGCAAAAATCCCAGAACCACACAGGGGACCTAGTGAATGACCTGCAGAGAGCTGGGACCAAAGTAACAAAGCCTACCACCAAGAAGATTGGGAGAATGTCATATGGTCAGATGAAACCAAAATATAACTTTTTGGTAAAAACTCAACTCGTCATGTTTGGAGGACAAAGAATGCTGAGTTGCATCCAAAGAACACCATACCTACTGTGAAGCATGGGGGTGGAAACATCATGCTTTGGGGCTGTTCTTCTGCAAAGGGACCAGGACGACTGATCCGTGTAAAGGAAAGAATGAATGGGGCCATGTATCGTGAGATTTTGAGTGAAAACCTCCTTCCATCAGCAAGGGCATTGACGATGAAACGTGGCTGGGTCTTTCAGCATGACAATGATCCCAAACACACCGCCCGGGCAACGAAGGAGTGGCTTCATAAGAAGCATTTCAAGGTCCTGGAGTGGCCTAGCCAGTCTCCAGATCTCAACCCAATAGAACATCTTTGGAGGGAGTTGAAAGTCTGTGTTTCCCAGCAACAGCCCCAAAACATCACTGCTCTCGAGGAGATCTGCATGGAGGAATGGGCCAAAATACCAGCAACAGTGTGTGAAAACCTTGTGAAGACTTACAGAAAATGTTTGACCTCTGTCATTGCCAACAAAGGGTATATAACAAAGTATTGAGATAAACTTTTGTTATTGACCAAATACTTATTTTCCACCATAGTTTGCAAATAAATGTATTAAAAATCCTACAATGTGATTTTCTGGATTTTTTTCTGCTTTTGTCTGTCATAGTTGAAGTGTACCTATGATGAATTACAGGCATCTCTCATCTTTTTAAGTGGGAGAACTTGCACAATTGTTGGCTCACTAAATACTTTTTTGCCCCACTGTAAATACAATATAACAATTAAACACTGGAGTGATAGATGTGCAGAAGATGAGTGTGCAAGTACTGGGGTGCAAAGGAGCAAAATAAATAACAGTATGGGGATGAGGTCGTTGGGTGGGCTATTTACAGATGGTCTATGTACAGAGCTGATGCTTAAAGTTAGTGAGGGAGATATGAGTCTCTCGCTTCAGTGATTTGTTCAGTCATCCAGTCATTGGCAGAAGAGAACTGGAAGGAAAGGCGGCCGAAGGAAGAATTGGCTTTGGGGGTGACCAGTGAAATATACCTGCTTGAGTGTGTGCTATGGGTGGGTGCTGCTATGGTGACCAGTGAGCTGAGATAAGGCGGGACTTTACATAGCAAAGACTTATAGATGACCTGGAGCCAGTGGGTTTGGCGGTGAATATGAAGTGAGGGCCAGCCAACGAGAGCATACAGGTCGCAGTGGTGGGTAGTATATGGGGCTCTGGTGACAAAACGGATGGCACTGTGAGACTGCATCCAATTTGCTGAGTAGAGTATTGGAGGCTATTTTGTAAATTACATCGCTGAAGTCAAGGACCGGTAGGATAGTCAGTTTTATGAGGGTATGTTTGGCAGCATGAATGAAGGATGCTTTGTTCCAAAATAGGAAGCTGATTCTAGATTTAATTTTGGATTGGAGATGTTTAATATGAGTCTGGAAAGAGAGTTTACAGTCTAACCAGACACCTAGGTATTTGTGGTTGTCCACATATTCTAAGTCAGAACCGTCCAGAGTAGTGATGTTGGACGGGCGGGCAGGTGTGGGCAGCGATCTGTTGAAGTGCATGCATTTAGTTTTACTTGCAGTTGGAGGCCATGGAAGAAGAGTTGTATGGCATTGAAGCTCGCCTGGAGGTTAGTTAACACAGTGTCCAAAGAAGGGCCAGAAGTATACAGAATGGTGTCGTCTGCGTAGAGGTGGATCAGAGAATCACCAGCAGCAAGAGCGACATCGTTGATATATACAGAGAAAAGAGTCAGCCCGAGAATTGAACCCTGTGGCACCCCCATAGAGACTGCCAGAGGTCCGGACAACAGGCCCTCTGATTTGACACACTGAACTCTATCTGAGAAGTAGTTGGTGAACCAGGTGAGGCAGTCATTTGAGAATCCAAGGCTGTTGAGTCTGCCGATAAGAATGTTGTGACTGACAGAGTTGAAAGCCTTAGCCAGGTTGATGAATACAATTGCACAGTATTGTCTCTTATCGATGGCAGTTATGATATCGTTTAGGACCTTGAGCATGGCTGAGGTGCACCCATGACCAGCTCGGAAACCAGATTGCATAGCGGAGAAGGTACGGTGGGATTGGAAATGGTAGGTGATCTGTTTGTTAACGTGGCTTTCGAGGACCTTATAAAGACAAGGTAGGATAGATATGGGGTCTAATAAAGAGTGTCGGGATGATGACAGTGCACCATGTGTGTGCTCCACTCCTGGCTGGCATTTGTTGGTTTGCCGGTCGGTAATGAACAACTGACTGATGTAATCATGCAAATCACCAGCTCATCCCAGAAAGGAAATTACAGGCAAGACTGGACAGACAGCAGGTCTCACCCTCACTGGGGTACTCATTTACTGGGGTACTCATCACTTACTAATAATACACAGACAGAGAGGGGACAGAAGAGGAGAAGAGTAGGTCTCACACTCACTGATTACTCATCTCTCTCACTGATCAGACTGTCTGACACTGGAGAACACAGACTTTCGCTCATACAGAGTGTGTGTGAGAGAGAGAGAGAGAGAGAGAGAGAGCCTGTATGTGTATATACGTGTGTGTATGTGTGATTGTGTCTGTCTGTGTGTGCTTTCACCTTGCCTATTCCCCTCACTACAGAACAGTTCTGCCCCTGAACACACCTCTTTAATGACACTCATCTGTAGCGGGCAGCCGGCCTTCCAGCCTTTCCCCTTCAGCCCAGTCACATAACCAGATACTGGAAGGGGTCCAATCATCATGTAGAACATTGGCACATGTACCACACAACCAGCATCAGTCATGGCAGGGAGAATAAAATGGGGGGGGGTAATGTGAAGACAAATGAACCACGCATGGTCTGGGCAGAGAGAGACAAAGAGAGGAGGTCTGTTATGGAGTGTCAGTACTGCAGTCCAGCCTCTGTGGAATCTCAAGCCTCACACTGAGCAGTTTTTCATGCAGTAATGCAGCAGAGGGGGGAGTGTGTGTGTTTTCGGGGGGTAAAGTTCATGCTATTGTATAAGAATGAGTACTGACATCTGCACTGATGTGAACTGAGATGGAAAAGACAGTGGATTCTGTCAACACCTGATATTAACCCTCCAAATGCAACAGGTCTTTTAGTACCTCCACAACAGCTGTCCTATAATCCAGGCCTTCTAGAATACCTGTTCTACCATTCTGAGAGAGTAGTCTGACATGAACCTGCATGGAGCACAGACAGAGGTGTTGATTGAAACACAGAGGTGTTGGTTGAAACAGAGGTGTTGGTTGAAACACAGAGGTGTTGGTTGAAACAGAGGTGTTGGTTGAAACACAGAGGTGTTGGTTGAAACACAGAGGTGTTGGTTGAAACAGAGGTGTTGGTTGAAACCCAGAGGTGTTGGTTGAAACAGAGGTGTTGGTTGAAACAGAGGTGTTGGTTGAAACAGAGGTGTTGATTGGAACACAGAGGTGTTGGTTGAAACACAGAGGTGTTGATTGGAACACAGAGGTGTTGGTTGAAACACAGAGGTGTTGGTTGAAACAGAGGTGTTGGTTGAAACAGAGGTGTTGGTTGAAACAGAGGTGTTGATTGGAACACAGAGGTGTTGGTTGAAACACAGAGGTGTTGGTTGAAACACAGAGGTGTTGGTTGAAACAGAGGTGTTGGTTGAAACAGAGGTGTTGGTTGAAACAGAGGTGTTGATTGGAACACAGAGGTGTTGGTTGAAACACAGAGGTGTTGGTTGAAACAGAGGTGTTGGTTGAAACAGAGGTGTTGGTTGAAACAGAGGTGTTGATTGGAACACAGAGGTGTTGGTTGAAACACAGAGGTGTTGGTTGAAACACAGAGGTGTTGGTTGAAACACAGAGGTGTTGGTTGAAACACAGAGGTGTTGATTGAAACACAGAGGTGTTGGTTGAAACAGAGGTGTTGGTTGAAACACAGAGGTGTTGGTTGAAACACAGAGGTGTTGGTTGAAACAGAGGTGTTGGTTGAAACACAGAGGTGTTGGTTGAAACACAGAGGTGTTGGTTGAAACACAGAGGTGTTGGTTGAAACACAGAGGTGTTGATTGAAACACAGAGGTGTTGGTTGAAACAGAGGTGTTGGTTGAAACACAGAGGTGTTGGTTGAAACACAGAGGTGTTGGTTGAAACAGAGGTGTTGGTTGAAACAGAGGTGTTGGTTGAAACACAGAGGTGTTGGTTGAAACACAGAGGTGTTGGTTGAAACAGAGGTGTTGGTTGAAACAGAGGTGTTGGTTGACACAGAGGTGTTGGTTGAAACAGAGGTGTTGGAAAATAGAGAACTAAATGGTCGTCGTTGTTACTGAATCACTACAGCTTCAATAAAGCTGACGTTAAGCAGCAGAAAACCCAATACGGACGGTTATTACTGTCTGTTTAGTTGACTGACTTCCTCCCGTGTGGGAGACAGAACATCTGCCACAGAACAGGGCCGAAACACGGAGTCCCACAGACAACATCAAATGTATTCCCCCAGGAGCACAGAGCGGGGTGGGTCGCAGCACTACATATTTCAGCTTCTTGGAAATTGAATAGACTGGGGAAATTCACTTGTGTAGTAATGTCAGGGAGGAACACACACACACACACACACACACACACACACACACACACACACACACACACACACACACACACACACACACACACACACACACACACACACACACACACACACACACACACACACACACACACACACACACACACACACACACACACACACACACACACACACACACACACACAATGCTACTAGGGTTGAATGAGAATTGGACCATTAAGAGAATCTCATTGGTTTTCCATTTTGAAGCATAGTATCGCCGGTGTCTGTGATTGAAGTTAAATTGGGTTTGTGGGAAATCAGTCTGTTAATGCATCTAGCAGTAAACACCAAGTCGCATTGATATGTTTATTTCTCATGAATAATCTCCATATGTTAAACTTTTATTTCATACAATACCTTTGACAATGAAATCTTCTTTACCAGGAACTGTGGCAAATGGACAGTGGGAGATGAGGCAATGGTCTGTGGAAACATCTGTCTCTAATTTCCATTCAATCTATGTGGAAATCAAGTCACATTGTTATTGCCACCACTCTCTCTATTTACAATAAATTACAGCTTAATAAATACAAGTTTCTCTGTCTACATTTTTACATTATTACACAATTGTGCGAGGTTCAACACGAACTGAACCAGTAAAATAAAGCAGTCAACCCTTTATTTGGACAGTCTTCCATAATAAATGAAAGGTGCATATTATGTATTTATATATTCATAGACTCTTTGAACACAGACAACATTTTTTGTAATTTTTCTGGAACTCAGGAAATAGGCAAAGGCGGTGTTAGGAGTATAAACCAATAAGGTGTCAGGGATCAATGAGTGATTTGAGCCATCAACAGGAAGTACCTCCCACATCCTACTTTTATCAGTCCAGTCATACTCACCCAACTACAACAAACCAAAGAACAAAATCACAGGTTCCCTCACTTTAACGTTGCATTCAGTGACCAGAAATGAAAGAATTATCAAAAGTCTTAAATCTGTAGTGGAATGAAGGAATTTACAGACTACATCCAGACCCAAATTGACCCCTTAGCCCCTACAAACTTGTGGATATCTAAAATGATTGGACAAAACAAAATTCCATCTAGCCAATCAGAGGGCAAGGTGGAGGTATTACCATATTACGATACCGATCTAATGTACAACCTACCTATCATGTGTCTTCAGAACAGTGTCAGAGGAGATGAAGGAGACAAGTAGAGCAAGTCACCAGGCTGTTGAGATACGCCCCTTTATCCACTGAACCCTATTCCCCTCCTGTGTGTAGTACACTCCAACACCTGCCTCTCTGTGGTGTGTTATTACCCCGGTGACACAGAGTCAAACTCACCTCCATATCCCTCTCCTCCCTACACAGGCCTGCTAACACATTGGGGTCTGCCCACTGATCCCATCAGCGTAGAACAAGCAGAGATCCGAACTAGAGAGAACTCTATCGCTGCTGTTCTCTCATTCTATATTCCTTTATCTCTGCAATAGAGAGGCTTGTCTGAGTTTTAGTCAGTAGGTGAGAAATGTAGTGTGATAGTGTGATAGGATGTGGTGATACAGTATAAAACACTGACTTTATGGTGCGCTGAGCTTTTAAAGTGACATATAGATGATAAACAGCTCAGACAAACTACGGTCAATGGGCCATTTATTCTGGTACCAATGGGCCATTTATTCCAGTACTAAAACTTATACTGGTACTAGACACTATTCTGTATTCAACCTCTGAACACCTTGATATACTGAAATATCCTGAAGTAGCCAAATCTAAAGTTTGACCAGCACTAAAAAACTCATAGGAAATGATATTACGTGGCATGAAGAATTTCTGTATTCCACATGTGCTGAGGTAACAGTGTCCAAGGCAAGTATCCCTCTCTCTCTCTCTCTCTCTCTCTCTCTCTCTCTCTCTCTCTCCTCTCTCTCTCTCTCTCTCTCTCTCTCTCTCTCTCTCTCTCTCTCTCTCTCTCTCTCTCTCTCTCTCTCTTTTCTGCCTCTTTTCTCAAAGCATTAATTGCTCCCCCTATCTGTTTCTCCCTCCATCCTTTACACCCTCTCTTTCCCTCTCTTTCCCCTATTAAAACCACTCTTCACCTATTTTCCTCTTCTTCCTCACAAACATCAAAGCAGAGAGACATCAGAAGGATTATAGCCCTGATTCGAATGCTGTTATCTCTCGATTCATGGGCTCTGTGAGGCGACAACACACGCAGGCACACACACACACACACACACACACACACACACACACACACACACACACACACACACACACACACACACACACACACACACACACACACACACACACACACACACACACAGCCTTTCCCTGTACACCCCTGTAGTGTAACTAAAGCCCACTCTACACAGGAGGTCCTCTCAAAGCGTAAAGAGGAATCGTCAGTATTCAAACTCAAAAGGCTTCCATCTAAATGATTCAACACAGGTAAAAGAGGAAATGCTGGGGGATCTAAACCTCCCTGTTAGACCTGTCTACTATAACACTGACACACTCAGACAGAGAGAGAGGATGGAATGTGTGTGTTGCCAAGCTACCAATTTGTATTTTTACCTTTATTTAACTAGGCAATTCAGTTAAGAACAAATTCTTATTTTCAATGACGGCCTAGGAACAGTGGGTTAACTGCCTGTTCAGGGGCAGAACGACAGATTTGTACCTTGTCAGCTCGGGGATTTGAACTTGCAACCTTCCAGTTACTAGTCCAACACTCTAACCACTAGGCTACCCTGCTGCCCCAATATGTAGGTGTTGAAATTCACATCACTAAACCACTGCAATCGTAAAACCTCTTCCCTACCTATTCCCACAACAGAACCTCTCATCTCACCTACAGATCACTTCATGAATAAATCAATGCATTTTCTACCTTGCCTCAGCCCTGTGTGTTTCAAGGCAGGAGCTGTAGTGTTGAATTTTTGTAGCCACTTCCTGTATCCTGTGGATCTACAGCATATGTTCCAGGCTAAATAAAGGTTATTTGTCATCCCACCCCCTAAGTGTGCCTAGTGCAGCAATGCGACATTAGCTCTAACTCTCTCTGCCTCTTCCTGTCTCTCTCCCTCTCTCCCATTGTGTCTGTCTCTCTTTATCCCTCTCTCTTCCTCTCTCTCTCCAAGCATTCCTCCATCCCTTCACCCTCATCCTATCTGTTTTGCCCTCTCTTTCTCTCTTTTCTGAGATAGATCTATTTTTCTATTCAAAGGCAGCTCTGCATGCCTGTAGACAATGACAAAAGCAACACAGCAGACACCATTCTGTGGGTGGAAAGAGACCTTGTGTGTGTTTGTGTTTTTGAGGAAAGCGATAACGCAATGAGCATCGACACACCCACACAGACACACCCATATACATAAACACACACACACACACACACACACACACACACACACACACACACACACACACACACACACACACACACACACACACACACACACACACACACACACACACACACACACACACACACACACACACACACACACACACACACACACACACACACACACACACACACAGTGTCTGCTGTGCTGCTAATGTCATTGTCTGCAGGCATGCAGAGATGCCACTGAACAGAAAAATAAATCTATCTCACACAGAGCCTGGTAGGTAAACATCCCAGACCACACATCGATACTGCTCTACCGGAGGACATTCTAAAGCCAACGCTCCCCTAACTTAGACCTCCTAAATATGGGATTTTAGGGAGCAACGAGTCTCACAGAAACTTTCCTCAACTGAGCTCAAGTTCCTCAAGTCAAGAAATTACCGTTAAATGTTTTTTGTTTTTTACCCCCTTTTCTCCTCAATTTCCTGATATCCAGTTTACGATCTAATCTCATTGCTGCAACTCACCAACGGGCTCGAGAGAGAGAGAGAGGCGAAGGTCGAGTCATGCGTCCTCCAAAACATAACCGCGCTTCTTAACACCTGCTTGCTTAACCCGGATGCCAGCTGCACCAGGGGGAAACACTGTTCAACTGACAACCGAATCAGCTTGCAGGCACCCGGCTCGCCACAAGGAGTTGCTAGAGTGCGATGAGCCAAGTAAAGCACCCCAGCAAAACCCTCCCCTAAATCAGACAACGCTGGGCCAATTGTGCGCCGCCCTATGGGACTCCGGGTCCCAGCCGGGACTCCGAGACACATCCTGGAATCGAACACAGGCCTTAGACCACTGAGCCACCTGGGAGGTCCTTACCGTTTCATTTCTATCGTGCAATCTGTAAGGCTTCAGTGTTATAGACTGAATAGAGCCCTAGGATACTGCAAGTATTTATAAACCAATTTGGTCTGGTCCAGCCAAATGAACAGTCACTGTGTTATCTGAAGTCTGTGTTACCTCACATAGGCTCTGCCTTATTGTCAAGTGTGATGTAATTACCAGCTGAATGCACTGTATAGAGTAGGCACTCCCTCTTCCACTTCCAAGATAATAATAAGCCATCTGTGTCATTTCGGTATTGAGTTTAATATAGTAGCGTTAAATTGAAGCTAATATCGTTTGCTCTCCCCTCCTCTCCCCCCAAACACACTCCAGACAGTTATTATTGGTTTCCACGCAGCTAATGTCAACCCAAGCAAAAACAATCTGTGGGCTAATCCCTTTTCAATATCACCATACCACTTTTTAATTGAAACTCTGACAGGGAGCTGTTATTGGTTACATCTACACAGCCGCCATGGCCAATTAGAGAGAGAGATATAGGGATGGGGGAGAGTGAGATTGGGAGGGAGAAGGGTTCAAATAGAGAGCGAGAAAGAGTGAGTAAAATACTTATAAGCCCTTAACCAACAATGCCGTTTTTAGAATAAATAAGTGTTAAGTAAAAATAGATAAGTCATTTTTCAAATGAAAGTAAAAATAGAGCACCAGTAAAATAAGAACAGCGGGGAGTCGTGCCTGGCCATGCAGTCATGAGTGAACAGGGAGTACAGGAGGGGACTGAGCACACACCCCTGAGGGGCTACTGATGCAGAGTCAATGTGCGGGGGCACCGGTTAGTCAAGGTAATTGAGGTAATATGTACATGTAGGTAGAGTTAAACTGACTATGCATAGATAATAAACAGAGAATAGCAGCAGTGTAAAAAGGGGGGTGGGGGGGCAATGCAAATAGTCTGGGTAGCCATTTGATTAGCTGTTCAGGAGTCTTATGACTTGGGGGTAGAAGTTGTTAAGAAGTCTTTTGGACCTAGACTTGGCACTCCGGTACTGCTTGCCATGCGGTAGCAGAGAGAACAGTCTATGACTGGGGTGGCTGGGGTCTTTGACAATTTTTAGGGCCTTTGTCTGACACTGCCTGGTATAGAGGTCCTGGATGACAGAAAGCTTGGCCCCAGTTATGTACTGGGCCGTACGCACTACCCTCTGTAGTGCCTTGCAGTCGGAGGCCGAGCAGTTGCCATACCAGGCAGTGATGCAACCAGCCAGGATGCTCTCGATGTTGCAGCTGTAGAACTTTTGAGGATCTCAGGACCCATGCCAAATCTTTTCCGTCTCCTGAGGGGGAATAGGCTTTGTTGTTCCCTCTTCACGACTGTCTTGGTGTGCTTGGACCATATTAGTTTGTTGGTGATGTGGACACCACGGAACTTGACGCTCTCATCCTGCTCCACTACAGCCCCGTCGATGAGAATGGGGTGTGCTCAGTCCTCTTTCTCCTGTAGTCCACAATCATCTCCTTTGTCTTGATCACGTTGAGGGAGAGGTTGTTGTCCTGGCACCACACGGCCAGGTCTCTGACCTCCTCCCTATAGGCTATCTCGTCATTGTCTGTAATCAGGCCTACCACTGTTGTGTCATCAGCAAATGTAATGATGGTGTTGGAGTCGTGCCTGGCCATGCAGTCATGAGTGAACAGGGAGTACAGGAGGGGACTGAGCATGCACCCTACAGGGCCCACGTGTTGAGGATCAGCATGGCAGATGTGTTGTTACCAACCCATACCACCTGTGGGCAGCCCGTCAGGAAGTGCAGGATCCAGTTGCAGAGGGAGGTGTTTAGTCGTAGGGTCCTTTGATGAGCTTTGAGGGCACTATGGTGTTGGACACTGAGCTGTAGTCAATGGATAGCATTCTTACATAGGTGTTCCTTTGTCCAGGTAAGAAAGGGCTGTGTGGAGTGCAATAGAGATTACATCATCTGTGGATCTGTTCGGGCGGTATGCAAATTGGAGTGGGTCTAGGGTTTCTGGGATGATGGTGTCGATGTGAGCCATGACCATGGCTACAGACGTGAGTGCTATGGGTCGGTAGTCATTTATGCAGTTTGCCTTAGTCTTGGGCACAGGAACTATGGTGGTCTGCTTGAAACATGTTGGTATTGCAGACTCAGTCAGGGACAGGTTGAAAATGTCAGTGAAGACACTTGCCAGTTGGTCAGCGCATGCTCGGAGTACACATCCTGGTAATCCGTCTGGCCCTGCGGCCTTGTGAATGTTGACCTGTTTAAAGATCTTACTCACATTGGCTACGGAGAGCGTTATCACACAGTCTTCCGGAACAGATGATGCTCTCATGCATGTTTCAGTGTTACTTGCCTCAAGCGAATATAGAAGTAATTTAGCTCGTCTGGTAGGCTCGTGTCACTGGGCAGCTCGCAGCTGTGCTTCCCTTTGTAGTCTGTAATAGTTTGCAAGCCGTATCTCGCCTGACGGGCGTCGGAGCCAGTGTAGTACGATTCAATCTTAGTCCTGGATTTACGCTTGGCCTGTTTGATGGTTCATCGGAGGGCATAGCGGGATTTCTTATAAGCTTCCGGGTTAGAGTCCCACTCCTTGAAAGCATCAGTTCTACCATTTAGCTCAATGCTGGTGTTGCCTGTAATCCAAATCAAATCACATTTTATTGGTCACATACAGATGTTATTGCGGGTGTAGCGAACTGCTTGTGATTGTAGCTCCGACAGTGCAGAAATATCTAACAAGTAATATCTAACAAATTACAAAACATATACCCAATTCACACAAATCCATGGCTTGTGGTTGGGGTATGTTGTATTGATGTGCAGGTGAATAGCAGGTGAATATCAATATGATCTGTATTAGTACCATACATTGATCTTATTTTGTCATTTTGAACAAAGTCCAATAAAGCTAAAACACCTGCTAAAACATGCATGCTAAAACACCTGCTAAAACATGCATGATAAAACACCTGCTAAAACATGCATGCTAAAACACCTGCTAAAACCTGCATGCTAAAACACCTGCTAAATCCTGCATGCTAAAACACCTGCTAAAACCTGCATGCTAAAACACCTGCTAAAACCTGCATGATAAAACACCTGCTAAAACATGCATGATAAAACACCTGCTAAAACATGCATGCTAAAACACCTGCTAAAACATGCATGCTAAAACACCTGCTAAAACCTGCATGCTAAAACACCTGCTAAATCCTGCATGCTAAAACACCTACTAAAACCTGCATGCTAAAACACCTGCTAAAACCTGCATGATAAAACACCTGCTAAATCCTGCATGCTAAAACACCTGCTAAAACCTGCATGATAAAACACCTGCTAAAACCTGCATGCTAAAACACCTGCTAAATCCTGCATGCTAAAACACCTGCTAAAACCTGCATGCTAAAATACCTGCTAAATCCTGCATGCTAAAACACCTGCTAAAACCTGCATGAAAACACCTGCTAAAACATCCATGCTAAAACATCTAAAACATGCTAAAACACTAAACCTGCATGCTAAAACATGCTAAAACCTGCATACGAAAACACCTGCTAAAACATCCATGCTAAAACACCTGCTAAAACCTGCATGATAAAACACCTGCTAAAACATGCATGATAAAATGCTAAATCCTGCATGCTAAAACACCTGCTAAAACCTGCATACGAAAACACCTGCTAAAACATCCATGCTAAAACACCTGCTAAAACATGCACGCTAAAACACCTGCTAAACCTGCATGATAAAACACCTGCTAAAACCTGCATGCTAAAACACCTGCTAAAACATGCATGATAAAACACCTGCTAAAACATGCATGATAAAACACCTGCAAAAACATGCATGCTAAAGGGTCTGCTAAAACCTGCATGCTAAAACACCTGCTAAAACCTGCATGATAAAACACCTAAATCCTGCAAGCTAAAATCTGCATGATAAAACACCTGCTAAAACCTGCATGCTAAAACACCTGCTAAATCCTGCATGGTGGCTAAAATACCTGCTAAATCCGCATGCTAAAACACCTGCTAAAACCTGCATACGAAAACACCTGCTAAAACATCCATGCTAAAACACCTGCTAAAACATTAAAACACCTGTAAACCTGCATGATAAAACACCTGCTAAAACACATGATAAAACACCTGCTAAAACATGCATGCTAAAACTCAAAGCTCAAGGAAATAAAGGTCAGAACATGACAGTCCCCCCCAAAGGTACGGACTCCGGACGCAAAATCTGAACCTATAGGGGAGGGTCTGGGTGGGCGTCTGTCCGCGGTGGCGGCTCTGGCCGGGACGTGGGTCCCACATTTTTGTCCGCCTCCTCAAGTCCCCGTGGCCCATCAGTGCCGCCGCCGACCTCAGACTGGGAACCCTAGCCATGGGTCCCAAATGGACGGGAGATTCCAGCAGTGCCGGACGGACGGGACACTTAGCTGGCTGACGGCTCTGGAGGCTCCTGGCTGACTGGCGGCTTTGGCGGCTCAGGACAGACTGGCGGCTCTGGCGGCTCCTGGCTGACTGGCGGCTTTGGCTGCTCCTGACAGACTGGCGGCTCAGACAGACTGACAGCTCTGGCGGCTCAGGACAGACTGGCGGCTCTTGCGGCTCAGGACAGACTGCCGGCTCTGGCGGCTCAGCACAGACTGGCGGCTCTGGCGGCTCAGGACAGACGGGGAGACTCTGGCGACTCAGGACAGACGGGAGACTCTGGCGGCCCAGGACAGATGGGAGACTCTGGCGGCCCAGGACAGACGGGAGACTCTGGCGGCCCAGGACAGATGGGAGACTCTGGCGGCCCAGGACAGACAGGAGACTCTGGCGGCTCAGGACAGACGGGAGACTGGCGGCTCAGGACAGACGGGAGACTCTGGCGGCCCAGGACAGACGGGGAGGCTCTGGCAGTGCTGGAGAGGAGGAAGGCTCTGGCGGCTCAGGACAGACGGGAGGCTCTGGCAGCGCTGGAGAGGAGGAAGGCTCTGGCAGCGCTGGACAGGCGGGAGACCCTGTAGGCAGAAAACGGAGAGACAGCCTGGTGCGGGGGGCTGCCACCAGAGGGCTGATGCGTGGAGGTGGCACTGGGTAGACCGGACCGTGCAGGCGCACTGGAGCTCTTAAGCACCGAGCCTGCCCAACCTTACCTGGTTGAATGCTCCCGGTAGCCAGGCCAGTGCGGCGAGGTGGAATAGCCCGCACTGGGCTGTGCTGGCGAACCGGGGACACCATGAGTAAGGCTGGTGCCATGTACGCCGGCCCAAGGAGACGCACTGGAGACCAGATGCGTAGAGCCGACTTCAGGGCACCTGGTTCGATGCCCACTCTAGCCCGGCCGATACGAGGAGCTGGAATGTACCGCACCGGGCTATGCACCAGCACAGGGGACACTGTGCGCTCCATAGCATAATACGGTACCTGCCCGGTCCCTCTAGCTCTCCGGTAAGCACAGGAAGTTGGCGCAGGTTTCCTACCTGGCTTCGCCACACTCCCTGTGTGCCCCCAAGACATTTTTGGGGCTGACTCGGGCTTCCAACAGCGCCGCCGTACTGCCTCCTCATACCAGCGCCTCTCTGCCTTCGCTGCCTCCAGCTCTGCTTTGAAACAGTCCCGTGTGGCACAAACACTGACACAGGAAACAAACACCCACAAACCAACAGTGCAACCCAGGCTACCTAAGTATGATTCTTAATCAGAGACAACTAACGACACCTGCCTCTGATTGAGAACCATACTAGGCCGAAACAGAATCCAAACATAGAAAAACAAACACAGACTGCCCACCCCAACTCACGCCCTGACCATACTAAATAAAGACAAAACAAAGGAAATAAAGGTCAGAACGTGACAATCTGCTAAAACCTGCATGATAAAACACCTGCTAAACCATGCATGCTAAAACACCTGCTAAAACATGCATGCTAAAACACCTGCTAAAACCTGCATGATAAAACACCTGCTAAAACCTGCATGCTATAAAACACCTGCTAAACCATGCATGCTAAAACACCTGCTAAAACCTGCATGCTATAAAACACCTGCTAAAACCTGCATGATAAAACACCTGCTAAAACCCGCATGCTATAAAACACCTGCTAAAACCTGCATGATAAAACACCTGCTAAACCATGCACGCTAAAACACCTGCTAAAACCTGCATGCTAAAATACTTGCTAAAACCTGCATGCTAAAATACCTGCTAAAACCTGCATGCTAAAACACCTGCTAAAACCTGCATGTTAAAATACTTGCTAAAACCTGCATGCTAAAATACCTGCTAAAACCTGCATGCTAAAACACCTGCTAAAACCTGCATGCTAAAATACTTGCTAAAACCTGCATGCTAAAATACCTGCTAAAACCTGCATGCTAAAACACCTGCTAAAACCTGCATGCTTATGGGTACAGAATGAATATGTTTTGCTATTTTATATTAATACTATTAGAATGTCAACCAAACAAAATTAAAAGTGTAGGCCTACTTGTTTGTATTTCGGCAGGTTTGAACTAGGTCTTTAAAATGAGAGAGACTTTGAAGTATGTTTCATCTAAATTCCACAAGGTTAAAATAATTACAAAACCAAGACAGGATTAGATAAATGATTTCAAAATTGCATAATAGACGGGCGTATTACAAAATGTCCCGCTTTGTGTTTGATATTCTCTTTGATTCAGCAGACAGAAGATAAACAATGATGTAAAAGCACTGCTACGAAACTCTCGAGTTAAAAACAAACCTGATTATCGACTCTGCATGGGCCCTAGCTGCATCCAACTCTTCAACTGTGTGACATTTATTCGAAGGACGCGGCAAATTCTGTCCCCCTGCAGTTTTTATCTGTTAAACAATAACATTTGAATTTTTAGGGTCCCTTTAAATTGCGTGCCGGCGAGGTCTGCCGTAACTCTGTAATCAATCTAAGCACTTCATGGGACTGCCTGAAAGAAATATGGTATGTCTGTGGAGAGAGAGAGAATGAGAGAGGGGGAGGGGGGACAAGCCAGACAACAGCACCTCAAACAAAACAACATTAGCACTGCATCTCATAAGATCATTTGTTTAACATTTGCATGTTAATAAGGATGCTTACTGCAGTGTAAGCCTTTTGCTTTATCATTCTGTGATAGTAACTGCTGTTTTAGCAGTATAATTATAAGATGATGATAGTTAGGCTTCACTGAACCCTCCCTGTGTGCAATTTAAGTAATGTTACAGAACACTTCAAAGGTGAGGTTGGTTCATGTTTTTAGTCTTTACAGAATATCTGTTTCACATATATACACTTCCTACAATGTCATGGGTTGGATATCTTTAACCAGCTGTGAGCATTGTCAATAGCCAAAGATCAGATACTATGAACATTCACCACTAATAACTATAATGAAATCAATCTAACATATGAAACCAACATATTCAGCAAATAATCCCACATATCTATCA
The DNA here is from genome assembly GCF_023373465.1 of Oncorhynchus keta. Taxonomy (NCBI): domain Eukaryota; kingdom Metazoa; phylum Chordata; class Actinopteri; order Salmoniformes; family Salmonidae; genus Oncorhynchus; species Oncorhynchus keta. The sequence goes on along the minus strand of NC_068425.1, from coordinate 28,796,889 downwards.
CTCCCAGTTTCCTTTTCATAGGTACTCTTACTAATGACTTCACCTCATAGAGGAAGGGCGAAAGGGAGATATGGAGAGAGGGAGAGCGGAAGAAAGAGAGGGAGGGGCAAATTTAGTCCAGAGGGATAAAATCTCATCAGCTTGTCCATATTCAACACTGATCCTCTGACAAACTATTAACACACTCTGCTTTTATACCACACTCCCTCGCCCCCCTCACAATACCTGCTACAGAGGGCTGGATCCTTCCAGTCTACTCAACACCACACAGGATGGAGAGAGAGAGAGAAAGAGCGAGAGAGAGAGAGATACAGAGAGAGAGATACAGAGAGATACAGAGAGATACAGAGAGAGAGATACAGAGAGAGAGAAATAGCGAGAGAGTGAGAGAGAGAGATACAGAGAGAGAGATATACAGAGAGAGAGATACAGAGAGAGAGAGATAGAGAGATACAGAGAGAGAGATACAGAGAGATAGAAAGAGCGAGAGAGTGAAAGAGAGAGACAGAGAGAGAGATACAGAGAGAGAGATACAGAGAGATACAGAGAGATACAGAGAGAGATACAGAGAGAGAGATACAGAGAGATACACAGAGAGATACAGAGAGAGAGAGAGAGAGAGAGAGAGAGAGAGAGAGAGAGAGAGAGAGAGAGAGAGATATACACAGAGAGATACAGAGAGAGAGATACAGAGAGAGATACAGAGAGAGAGATACAGAGAGCACCAGAAAAACCAGGTGCCTAGGGCGGCAAGATCAAAGCGTCATGACCAACATCAGCTCATTCACAGGCCTATTGATCTGAGAAAACTGGTCAGGTTGTATAGAACGCTAGATTATACCACCTTTACAAAGCTAAAATCAAATCAAATCAGAGAGAAGAGAGAAGAGAGGGAGCGAGCGAGAGAGAATCAGAACACATTTTGGTTTCTGTTCAAATCTCCTCAGGGTTGTGGATCAACAGCCATTTCCTGATCTTATTCAGTCCTCTGTTACTCAGTTTGTCTGCTGGTTCTTTTGTTGTGCTGCTTCTATAATCTTCCTTTATCTTTGTCTCTGGTGTCGCTGGTTAAATACCAGGACTCCACAAATGGCCTTGACGGATGACAGCAGTGGTTTTCCATAAGCAGCCTTGACGCGAGGGCACGTGTGTGTGTGTGTGTGTGCGTGTGCGTGTGTGTGTGTGTGTGTGTGTGTGTGTGTGTGTGTGTGTGTGTGTGTGTGTGTGTGTGTGTGTGTTGTGTGTGTGTGTGTGAAGTGTGAGCTTTTTGTGTGTGTGTGTTTTGGGCCTCAGCTGTGTGGAAGTGTGAGCTTTTTGTCAAGGTTTCTCACAGCTGTGAGAGAGAGAGAGAGAGAGAGAGAGAGGGTAGGAAAAATATAAATATTTAATTAATTGAAATATCCCCCAAATACTCCTTCACCTCAAAGAATATGTTCACCATATATATAACATACGATAAATAAACTAAATGAGCCACCTACTCCAAAACTCTGAAAAGGATGAGTATAAAATAAGAACTTAGACAGCCATGCCATTGGAGATCACTTAGTAACCCATTGTAGATCATGAGGATCCAAGTCGATACACAGTAGCACTTTATCAGCAATTTACTACAGTGTATCTTCTCTGTTTTCAAACCTTCTGTCGCCACCACCCGTTCTCTGTTCTAAAACCATCCTTCTCACCATAAGTGTCTCACTAGGCTACAAGCATTGTAACACACCTCTAATTACCTCACATCCACCATTTCCTGATAAACACCAAAGGGTGTCAGAAGTTTCGATACACCCCTGCCTCTGTAACCTGGGCTGAACCAGTAACGAGATAAATATGTCTGGAAGTCATTTGGTGGTCAGACCATTTGAAGGGACTTCAGTGCTCTGGGCTGGCTCCTCCTACCAGAGATGGAGGAAGAGAAATACCTTAATTCCTCATTCTACCTAACCTGTCTCCACCAGAGATGGAGGAAAGAGAAATACCTTAATTCCTCATTCTACCTAACCTGTCTCTACCTCTTAATTCCTCATTCTACCTAACCTGTCTCTACCAGAGATGGAGGAAAGAGAAATACCTTAATTCCTCATTCTACCTAACCTGTCTCTACCAGAGATGGAGGAAAGAGAAATACCTTAATTCCTCATTCTACCTAACCTGTCTCTACCAGAGATGGAGGAAAGAGAAAATACCTTAATTCCTCATTCTACCTAACCTGTCTCTACCAGAGATGGAGGAAAGAGAAAATACCTTAATTTCCTCATTCTACCTAACCTGTCTCTACCAGAGATGGAGGAAAGAGAAAATGTTCCTCATTTCATTCTACCTAACCTGTCTCTACCAGAGATGGAGGAAAGAGAAATACCTTAATTCCTCATTCTACCTAACCTGTCTCTACAGAGATGGAGGAAAAGAAAATCACTTTGATTTAGTCAGATGGAGAAAGAGAGCTTTGATTTCAACCTGTCTCTAGATGGAGGGGGCTACCAGAATGAGGATTGAAAAGAAAAGACATCAAGTCCAACGTCCGAGGAGAAAATCACTTTTTTTCAGAGGAGAGCCTTCAACTACTCCTGTACTCGTTATAGGTTTTCTGAAGAGGAGATACTTTGGCCTGTATGATTAAAATCTTGAAGACAGTGCATTTTATAAAACCAATGATAGGCTCCGACAGACCGTTGTAGAAGTGCGTCCAACCTTGCCGTCGCAGAGAAAAATCTATCAAACAATACAATTGAGTTTATGGAGATTGAGGTTGTCTGTCTAATGCCCCTGAGCTTTGCAGAGCTCTTAACTGACCTTGGTCTTGTTTTACCTGGGATTAGTCTCTTTCAACAGCCTCTGTGTCTAGGATTCTGGATATGGCATGGAAGGCTTTTGAGGTCAATGCCCTTGACCTGTGAACTTTGGTCTGGCATTGAGAGTAGCAGAGCAATGAGACAGAACTACAACCAGCCTCAAACTCTCAGTCTCGAGGTGAGATTTAAACAATGGCAACAGGCCATTTGCAGATGGAAAACACACACACACACCCTGCTGTGACATTTGAAGAACAGAGGCCTGAGGGAAGGATAGGGAGGTTTGAGGGGTTGGTGGGCTGGTGGGGATTAACAACACCTCAGAGTTTCATGTGATCTTGCAGCTCAGTCAGGCCCTAAGCCCCAAATGGGACAATGTTGCAGTTTTCAAGCACTTTTTTGTAAGTCTACACATTTTGGCATGGGATAGAGAGAAAGAACATGTAGCAATTTTATAACATATTTCATGCAATTTAATCATTTTGCCATGGAGCGTTGAGCCATGGAGAAAGTTGTGCAATTTTAAAGCTAATTTCCTGAAATGCAATCAATTTTGCCATTACTTATTTTGCCATGTTAAAATTATATCTGAGTGAGAGTGGGTAATAAAAGCAATGGGGGCCCCCTGGATGTCAGGGCCCCTGGACAAGTGCCTTTATGCCCGGTCGGTAATTCGGCCATGATTACTCCTAGCGGCTGTGGGCCCTAAGCGACCGCTTATGGTGCTTATACCTGAGCCGGCCCTGCAGTCAGGCAATGCTAACATCCTGTTGTCTTTCACTCTATCGCTCATTCTCCCCTTGATCCAAGATGGCGTAGCAGTAGGACGTTTGTGTATACCGTGTCTTATCCTGTGTAAATAGCCAGTATTTTTCATATATATCCTAATCTCACTTTCTATCTACGAATTAAAATATATATTTTCCTGCAACCCGCCTCACCCAATGTGGTAATGGATCTGCTATTTTTATTCCTTATAACTGGAATTTCCATCAGAGATAGCCAGCTAACTAGCTTCTAGTCTTTGTTAGCCATGGCTAGAGGTCTTCACCTTTCTCGGTCACCAACGCACGAGTATTCAACATTCTCTGTCCCCAACGCACGAGACGACCAGTTCTTATCCTACTCCTCCCTGTTCCTCTGGTGATGTAGAGGTTAACCCAGGCCCTGCAGCCCCCAGTTCCACTCCTATTCCCCAGGCGCTATCATTTGTTGACTTTGTAACCGTAAAAGTCTTGGTTTCATGCATGTTAACATCAGGAGCCTTCTCCCTACATTTATTTTATTCACTGCTTTAGCGGAACCTGCCAGCCCTGATGTCCTAGCGGTGTCTGGAATCCTGGTTTAGAAGGCCACCAAAAATGATGAAATGTCCATCCCAAAACTACAACATTTTCCGCCAAGATATAACTGCCAAAGAGGTTGGGAGTTGCACTACCCACTGCAGAGATAGTCTGCAGAGTTCTGTCATGTTATCCAGGTCTGTGCCCAAACAGTTCGAGCTTCTACTTTAAAAATCCTTTCCAGAAATAACAAGTCTCTTCACTGTTGCCGCCTTTGTCATAGACCACCCTCAGCCCCCCATCTGTGCCCTGGAAACCATATGTGAATTAATTGCCCCCATTTATCTTCAGAGTTTTTACTGTTAGGTGACCTAAACTGGGATATGCTTTAACACTTAGCCACCCTACAATCTAAGCTAGATGCCCTCAATCTCGGCACAAATTATCAAGGAACATACCAGGTACAACCCTAAATCTGTAAAACAAGGGCACTCTCATAGATATCATCCTGACCAACCTGTCCTCTAAATACACCTCTGATGTCTTCAACCAGATCTCAGCGACACAGCCTCATTGCCTGTGTCCGTAATGGGTCCCGCGGTCAAACGAGCACCCCACATCACTGTCAAACGCTTTTTAAAACACTTCAGCGAGCAGGCTCTTCAATCAACCTGGGCCCAGGTATCCTGGAAGGATATTGACCTCATTCCGTCAGTAGAGGATGCCTGGTTATTCTTTAAAAGTGCTTTCCTCACCATCTTAAATAAGCATGCTCCATTAAAAAACAGAACTAAGAACAGATATAGCCTTTAGTTCACTCCAGACTTGTCTGCCCTTGACCAGCACAAAAACATCCTGTGGCATACTGCATTAGCATCAAATATCCCCCTGAGCATATGAAATTTTTCAGGGAAGTTAGGAACCAAATACACAGGCAGTTAGGGAAAGCAAAGGCTAACTTTTTCAAACAGAAATTTGCATCCTGTAGCACACTCCAAAAGTTCTGGGACACTGTAAAGTCCATGGAGAATAAGAGCACCTCCTCCCAGCACACACACTGCACTGAGGCTAGGAAACACTGTCACCACTGATAATCTAACGATAATCAAGAATTTCAATAACATTTTTTACGGCTGGCCATGCTTTCCACCTGGCTACCCTATCCCGGGTCAACAGCTCTGTGCCCGCCACAGCAACCTGCCCAAGCCTCGCCATTTCTCCTTCTCCCAAATCCAGATAGTTGATGTTCTGAATCCTCCAATTGTTGCAACCCCTATTACTAGCCTGTTCAACCTTTCTTTCGTGTCATCTGAGATCCCTAAAGATTGGAAAGCTACCGCGGTCATCCTCCTCTTCAAAGGGGAAACACTCTAGACCCAAACTGTTACAGACATACAGGTATATCTATCCTACCCTGCTTTTCTAAAGTCTTCCAAATCCAAGTAAAAAACAGATCACCACCATTTCGAATCCCACTGTACCATCTCCGCTATGCAATCTGGTTTACAAGCTGGTTATGGTGCACCTCAGCCATGCTCAAGGTCCTAAACGATATCATAACCACTATCGATAAAAGACAATACTGACCAACTGTCTTCATCGACCTGGCTAAGGCTTTCACTCTGTCAATCACAGCATTCTTATCGGCATATTCAACAGCCTTGGTTTCTCAAATGACTGCCTCGCCTGGTTTACCAACTACTTCTCAGATAGAGTTAAGTGTGTCAAATCGAAGGGCCTGTCCACCTCTGGCAGTCTCTATGGGGTGCCACAGGTTCAATTTCTCGGCCGACTCTTTTCTCTGTATACATCAATGATGTCGCTTTGCTGCTGGTGATTCTCTGATCCACCTCTACGCAGAGACGTGACACCATTCGTATACTTCTGGCCCTTCTCTTTTGGACACTGTGTTAACTAACCTCCAGATGAGCTTCAATGCCATACAACACTCCTTCCATGGCCTCCTAACTGCTCTTAAATGCAAGTAAAAACTAAATGCATGCTCTTCAAACCACCGCTGTCCCACACCTGCTGCCCGTCTAGCATTACTATACTTAGAATATGGACAACTACAAATACCTAGGTGTCTGGTTAGACTGTAAACTCTCCTTCCAGACTCACATTAAACATCTCCAATCCAAAATTAAATCTAGAATTGGCTTCCTATTTCGCAACAAAGCATCCTTCATTCATGTTGTCAAACATACCTTGTAAAACTGACTATCCTACCGATCCTCGACTTCGTGATGTCATTTACAAAAATAGCCCAACACTCTACTCAGCTAATTGGATGTAGTCTCTCACAGTGCCATCCGTTTTGTCACCAGATCCCTATATACTACCCACCACTGCGACCTGTATGCTCTCGTTGGCTGGCCCTCACTTCATATTCATCGCCAAACCCACTGGCTCCAGGTCATCTATAAGTCTTGCTATGTAAAGCCCCACCTTTTATCTCAGCTCACTGGTCACCATAGCAGCACCCGACCTGTAGCACGCGCCTCTCTCCAGCAGGTATATTTCACTGGTCATCCCTAAAGCCAACTCCCTTGGGCCGCCTTTCCTTCCAGTTCTCTGCTCAGGGTTGGACTGTAAACCCACAGGACGGTAGATCTCCAGGAAGAGGGTTGGACTGTAAAACCCACAGGACGGTAGATCTCCAGGAAGAGGGTTGACTGTAAAACCCACAGGACGGTAGATCTCCAGGAATAGGGTTGGACTGTAAACCCACAGGACGGTAGATCTCCAGGAAGAGGGTTGGACTGTAAACACACAGGATGGTAGATCTCCAGGAAGAGGGTTGGACTGTAAACCCACAGGACGGTAGATCTCCAGGAAGAGGGTTGGGCAGCCCTGCTCTACACCTGGTCAGATATGGTGTGTATGTATTCTACTTCCCCTGAATCAAAGCAGTCACAAAGTGAGGTCACAATCTCAGACTAATATATTATAGCGACTGTACTAGCCAATACTTTTCTGCTGTTGTGTGCAGAACTGGAACACGTCAGATTAAAACAGCAAGTCTGTTTTTGATAAGGATATTTGTATAAGTGGTTACAATGTTTATCGCACTGATCGGGATAAGAAAGGTGGGGGTGTGGCTATATATGTCAAATCTAAATTCCATGTAAGTGTGGCAAAGTCTGAAACTATCTGTAAACAGTTGGAATTTCTTGCTTTGAATATTGAGGTTTCAAAGGGCCTCTCTATAACTGTGATTGGCTGTTATAGACCCTCCTTTGCTCTCGGTGATGCATTTTCTTCTTTGACGCACCTTATGTCTAAACTTCTTTACAGTGAAATGATCTTGATTGGTGATCTCAACTGGTGTTGGTTAAAGCCGGTGTCTGATGATTTAAAAATGTTTTGTAAATTCTATGAATCCTACCCAGTTGATTAACTCACCCACTTGACTGGAGCAACATTGAGCATATCCCTGATGTGGAAACTGCCTGGAAATTCTTTCATGATGGTTTTTCCCAAATAGTAAACAAACATGCCCCATTTCGCAGGTTCAGGGTTAAAGGGCGGGATAATCCATGGTTTTCTTCTGAGCTGTCTTGTATTATTCACGACCGTAATCTAGCCTGGGCTAAAGCAAGGAAATCATGTTCTGCTGCTGATTGGCTTATTTTTAGGCAGTTACGAAACAAGTGTTATTTTCTTCTTAGGAAGGCCAAGTCTAAATATTTTATGTATGTTACCACTGATAACCTGAATGACCCTAGAAAGTTTTGAAGGCTATTAAGTCTATGTCTGGTAACAGTAATGTTAATGTGTCATGTTTTGAAGGACTGTTGTATATGACAAAAACTGAAATGCTGAATTGTTTCAATGAGCACTCTGTATCATCTGGTAGGCTGTTTGATTCAGTGTCCTCTGTCTCTGTACAACCATGTGGATGAACCAGTGAAAGCTGGTCAAACATTTAGCTTTGCCATTCTCAGTGCAGGTGGTACACAAAGCCCTGAAATCCTTAGATCCAGAGAGAAAGCCTGCAGGTCCTGATCTTTTGGATCCCTGCTATTTAAATCTGGCAGCTGATTTCATAGCTGAACCACTGACATATCTGTTCAATCTAACCCTGGAATGTAATGAAATTCCAAAGATCTGCAATCAGCATTTGTCCTACCACTTTTAAAAAGGGGGAGATCCAACTCTTTTAAATAATTATAGGCCAATCTCAAAGCTGTCACCCTAGTGAAAATACTTGAAACCCTTGTAAGTGAACATCTAAAATAGTTTTTATTTACTAACTCTATTTTATCAATGTACCAATCGGGCTTCAGGAAGAAGCATAGCACAATTACAGCAGCCATGAAGGTTTTAAATGATATCACTGAAGCCCTTGACCAAAAACAGCACTGTGTCTCACTTTTTATTGATCTCTCTGGCTTTTGATACAGTAGATCATGCTATACTAAGGCAGGGATTGTCAGTGTAGGTCTTTCTCGAGCATGCAGTTGCATGGTTTGCTAACCATCTGTCTGATAGAACTAAGTGCACTCAATTTGATGGGCTTATGTCTGTTAAATTGCCTGTCTTGAATGGTGTGCCCCAAGGCTCTGTATTTGCTCCTCTCTTATTCACTATTTATATAAATGATTTAGACAAAATGTCCAAAATGCACAACTTCATTTTAATGCTGATGATACTGTTATTTACTGTTTTGGCTCGTCTCTTACAAAAGCTTTCCAGAACATGCAAACTGCTTTTATACTGTTCAACATACCTTGTGTCAATTGAAGCTTATCCTCAATACTGACAAAACTAAACTAATGGTGTTTTCTAATGCAAGAAATAGACCTCTGAACCTTTTCACCTATTACTACCTGTCAGGGCAAGGAGATTGAGGTTGTAACCTCATATAAATATCTTGGAATTTTTAATTGATGACGGCCTCTCTTTTTAAATTGCATATTCAACAACACAAAACAATTGAAGCTGAAATTGAGATTTTATTTTAGGAATAAGGCCTGTTTTTCTTTTGAAGCCAGAAGGAGGCTAGTGTCAGCTACATTTATGCCTTTACTAGACTATGGGATATTTTATATATGAATACTTCCGCTCAGTGTTTGAGATCAATTGACACCCTTTACCATGGCACACTTTGAGATTTATTTTAAACTGCAAAAACCTTTACACACCACTGCACTTTGTATACCAGGGTTGGCTGGCCTCTCTAGTCACTCGAGGCTTAGTTTATTTACAAAGCCATTTTGGGTTTACTACCTTTTTATTTGTGCATTTTTATTGTTCATAAATGTGGTGGGTACTCTCTCTTCTTCGTTTGCTGGACTTTATCCTGTAACTGTTCCAAATGTCCAAACTGAATTTGGTAAAAGGGCTTTATGTACTCAGCAATCGTCTTGGAACACCTTACAAAATATTTTTAAACTGGAAGAACTTGTCCCGATTCGTGTTTTTAAATCACTGATGAAGGATTTTGAGGCTGATTCCCTGACCTGTCAATGTTTTTAATTTGCTGTTTTATACTCTTGTGAATTCAATGTTTTTACTAGATTACTTGTAGATTTTCATGTTGTCTGTCTGTAATTTTTGTAATGACTTGGTGCTGCCTATCTTGGCCAGGGCGCTCTTGAAAAAGAGATTTTAATCTCAATGAGCCCTTCCTCAATGAGTCCTTCTGTAGCTCAGTTGGTAGAGCATGGTGCTTGTAACGCCAGGGTAGTGGGTTCAATCCCTGGGACCACCCATACGTAGAATGTATGCACACATGACTGTAAGTCGCTTTGGATAAAAGCGTCTGCTAAATGGCATATATTATTATTATTATATTCCTGGTTAAATAAAGGTTAAAAAAATTCAGGAAATGCTTCCTGTCAATACTAGTTTCTCTCTGAACCCTGCATGTGGAAAGTCCATGGCCCACTGTGTGATATTTTGTGGATTTTCATTTGCTTGTTCATTCCCTTCACATTCCATGATACAATATCAATTGTATCTGTGGATCTATCATGTAAAATTAAAGTTTTGATTGGTTGTATGCTTTTAGTCTCAACAAACTGCATGTTTTTTAGGTGTTGTCATTATTGTTGATAACATAGCATACATTCAAAATTATGTACAGATTTATATTGTAGTGTGCATTGCAGCATGTTGTGTGTTAAAGTTGACATATGTACACTTTATTCTCTAGTGGTTTTGATCTCTCGACCCAGAGTTCTAAATTACCTCGTGTTCATCTGATCCAATGGCAGCCTAGCTCTTTCTGATTGGTCTCCGGAAAGTCAGAAATATATTCTGTTAGTGGCTGTTAGTTCAGAAGGCAGAAAAACTCCACAATGACATGATTGTTTCTCAGAAAAAGGACATGATACAACAGGCTACAATTATACTGTGGTGAGATAAGAACTACTATGACATCATGTACTCAGGGCAAACACATAAGAACATTTATTGCTGTGCCGTTAGGCTTACTGATGCCATATTCATTGACTTAGAGATTTATCTGGTCATTTTATGAGAACATCTTTGAAGCTAAAACAGCCCTTCAGGTCACGTTATGGTTCCTGTCAACCCACCACGCTCATGTTTTACACCTGGAGGTTGAGGTCGCCCCTAACCACAGATCTGGAATCAGATTACCCAACCCTTTATTCTAACCTTAAAGATTAGGGGATGAACTAATATCTGACCTTGTATCCCAGTGGTTAGGGGCAACTTCTACCTATTCCCACCACCATTAACCAAGGCGGTCCAGGTGTGGACTATAATAATAAAGTGGCATCTCCTGAAGTTATAGTAACAGACAACCCATAGCAATAACCACTCACTGATATCCCACATGTTACAAACATGTTAAAGACAATCACCAGTGATTCAATTAAATGTCAATGAAGTTCATTAAACAGATCAAACCGAACTTTGCTCATCACCTCAATGAGAACCCCCCCCCCCTCCAAAAAAACCCACCAGGGATACAAAAGTGTATTCTAGGTCAGGCTAAGATGGCCACTTCATCTCAGATGTACTGAGTGGCATACCAAAAGGTTGGGAAAAGATGCAATGTTTATTCATCGTTACAGTGACAGCTTGATATCAAAACTAGGGTTTGCTACTACAGATGTGTGTTAGAGAGAGATAGACTGGGTGAGTGGTGCGTATCTTTTAAACGGAGAAGCATCCTATTGCAATCCCATAACCATGCTAACGAACATTGATGTGTCAATAATTAGATGTGTCATCATGTATTGGTATGACACTCAAATTAAAGCTTTCAAAAAGATCAGCAATGTTTTTCATCTTGGTGTTAGCATAGGAGGCTAAGCTAAGCGACAACACTCCTGTTCGTCGGGAATGTCTGTGATTAGGAAATGTTCTCTGTGCTGCGAAATTATGGCCCCTTCCCTCCTTTGGTCTTCATTTGGGATTCCAAAATCCAAAATTCCAGGAGGAACCGAGAATTCCCAAAGTTACGTGTCCCCAAGGGAACTTTTTCTTCAGCACACAGAGCTTATTTACATTTTTGCTTGGTTGTTCTCTCCACACACTTTTAATAATAAAAGTATATATTTTAACCCCACATTATAAAAGGTGAAAGCCACCACAGACAAATGGTTTTCGACAATAAGTTATACGAGAAATCGTACGGGTAAGGTATAGGTTAAGGACAAAGTCATGACAACACTGTCACGCTCCTATTCTGTATTCTAAAAAAATATTGGAATAGAAACCACTTTATAATTATCATCCCAACATTGACATCTTGATACACTTCGGTATATATATTAAAACTCTTGGGTAAAATGCAATAATTCCATCATGCAGGCAAACTGCCTCCATCTTCTAGGAGGTTCTATTGGTCTGGAATTCATATCTCTGATATATTCTTCTTTCTTACTTTGGCAAAGTGACAAGAGAAAGAAGTGACAGGTTTGAATTTCACACACCTTCCATTAATGAAACAACTGTATGCAGGTGTGAGTTTTCATCTCCCAGAGTGAATGGTGCTCGTCTCGTCTCCTCAGGTTGTTTGTCTCCAGGAGGTCAGTGTCTTTGACAGAGAGAATTTGCTACTGTGAGTGAATATAGCAGGCTGCATGTTCCTGTCTCTCTCATTCCCACTCCCTGTCCTTCTCTCTGGTAGTGACGTTGGGATAAAAGAGCCTATTTCACAAACTGTTGCATGCATGAGTGGGATCATAGTATGAGTCTCTATCTCTGTCTCTCTTTTTCCTGTTGTTCTATCACACACACACACACACACACACACACACACACACACACACACACACACACACACACACACACACACACACACACACACACACACACACACACACACACACACACACACACACACACACACACACATCACACACACACACACACACACACACACACACACACACACACACACACTCCTTCCTGAAAAGTACTGATGGAGGGAAGGGGTTAGGTGATGGTGATGATAAGTTAACGCATGCTTTTGCTACCTAAGTCTCAGCTCTTCCACTATAACAACTCCTTCTCAGGTGATCTCTACACTACCTCTGTTCAGCCTAGACCTCCTCACCCCTCTTCCACTCCACACGCAAGGACCTGTAGCCTCCGTCTACCACAACAGATCTGGCTTCAGCCCTCCTATATCGTCACGTACATTCAGGCTCATCCTACACTGCAACGTACATAAAGCCTCCTCCTACAATGTGATTTACAGCCACACTGAAAAATAAATCAAATCTGTTGGCTTGATCAGCTCAGTTTTGTTAGATATTCTATTTTTGCATTTTAAACTTCTGTGAAGCCGAACAAAACATGAAAACAAACAGGACGTTCAGACAAAATGTTCTCGTTAGATCTCTGTCTCAGCTTGTCTCTGGCTACGTCTTCTATGTATATCTCCCTGATATGATGATGCAGCCCTCCTGGTCTGTCTCCTCCTCTGGGGGTCCTTCTCCTCCACAGGGGTATGATGGGGGGTCCATCCCAGCCCCCCACACCCCCACCACACGGGTCACACCTGTAATCCCCTTTAACCTTCCACCGTTTGACCTCTGACCCTCCACACCTGAACCACTGCCACAGGGTAGCACAAAATGGGACAGGGGGGGTCATAAACAAATATTTATAGAGCGAGAGGGAGGGGTTTGGTTATAGGAATTCACGGGATTACATCACACGTTGTCAAAAACGTCAAACTTCTCTCTGCCTGAGGGGGACGGAGAGGAACAGTAAGGGGTTGATGAATCCTAATAGGAGCGGTAGTAGACAACAAGGGATTCAGGCTTCATCTGTTTTTACTACAGGACCCTACTGTTGTTTGGCTTGAGCTTTTCCCCTTGAGGTCCGGTGCCTCTCCCAACTGTCCCTCCTCTCCTCTGCCTCCCCCACTCTCTCCCCAAGGGTTGGCCAGGAAGCCCTGGTGGTCCAACTCCAACCCTAGGATCTGTCTCCCCTCCCCCCTCCTCGCCCCCTGATTCAAGCTCCCAGTGCTGTTGCATTTCTTCACCCCCGACGGTGCCAGGGAGGCGGGTGAGAGCAACGATGTGAGCGACAGACTGCTTAGCGTCTCCGACAAGTGTTCGCTGTTGCCCGCCTGGCTGGAGCCACACCCCCCGATAGACAAACTGATCCCGATGCCCAGGTCCTCCAGGTCACATGGAACAGGGTCTATGGAGTCTTCCCGGGTGTAGCCGGGGCTGATGCTACCCCTGCCGCTGCTCTGGCTCCGCTGGTGGCCCCGAGTGGCCTGGAGGGTGAGGGCAGGGCCTGACGAGGGGCTGGGCCGCGGTCTCAGAGTCTGGCCTGGGGGGCAGCTGGTGGGGTCCTCAGGGAGCGGGGGGCAGAGCAGGGGAAGAGGAGGGAGGGGGACACCAGGTCTTGAGGGGCGAAACACTGAAGCTGAGTCCTTCCTCTAGGGTGGTCTGGAGGCTGCCATCGGAGCTCCTCTTGGCCAGAGACGAGTCACTATGGGACGGGTACTGAGGGCAGAGGGAGAGGGGCAGATGTGGAGTGAGATATTGTAATAAATAACAACATTAGAGTCAATGTTTGACTGACTACACTGTAGGCTGTGCAATGTGTACTGTACAGTCTGTTGGTTGCTCTGGTGGCAGTGTATGGGGTACAACACAAAAGGGTCATAACAGCACCAAACAGTGTGGCGGACACTCATTAAAGATAACAAGGGGGTGGACACATACATTTGCCAATCAGAGGGAAGCCTGAGGTTTGTGTACATTTCTCGATCTAACATTAGACCCTACAGGAATTACATTATGCAGTGTGTTGGTATCTGTTACATACAGTACATACAGTAGGCCAGTTCTTACCTGCGTGCAGAGCACCCGGCTGTTGGCTCCTTGGGAGCGCAGGGAGGACCAGGAGGCCGGGGAGGTGAGTCTGAGGCCCCGTGAGGGGCGCCCTTCTCTGGCCCTGGGGGGCGCCGGCAGGGCCGCTGCTGCCACGGGGTGGAAGAACTCCGCTGGCAGACGGATAAGAGCAGGAGAACCAGAGGCACTGGCCGCTCCTACTCTTCCTCCTCCTCTTCCTCCCTCATCTGATCCTTCTCCTGCCTTAGTGCTACTACAGGAGGTGCCACCTGGAGACAGAGATAAAGGCTGTAAGGCAAATATACTATTCCATCTAGTGTTGTTTCCCGAGTGAAACAACACATAAATACAATCCATTTAGCCTGTAGGGATAAACAGTCATTACTGATATTGATGATTAAACTAACAAAGACCTTGCAAATAATGCACATCATTCCAGGGAGAGCAACAATGACACTGTACTGTACTGTGATGTCTGATTCACTCTATTCATGGATTGCACATTGCGTTACAATACTGTTCTGAAGATTCTATTTAGGCCCTGGTTCTGACTGAATGTTTTACTTAATACATTGTCAATTGGAGCTAATGAAGATGAATGAAGATTTAGTCTAAAGTGCATTATAGTGGTTTGGAAACAAGATGGCATTTCAAAAGGAAGCAACTAATTAGTAGGAAAACCTGTTGTCATCATTATGATGTTGCCAGATTGACTTAAGATGCAGTATAACTTTAGATAACTAGCTAAAATTGCAGGGCCAGGACCGGATTTTAGCTAGCTAACGTCGCTAGCTAATGGCAACATTGCCATCTCTCTAAAGTACACTTTACGACATGATAATGATGGCAAATATGTTTCCTACTAATTATTTGCCTTCTGTAGCAACGTCATAGTATTTCCAGGCCACTATAGTGTAAACAGTCATTAGGCCCCTTTCAGAATGACTGGGCATCACTCGACTTTCGGGCACCACTATGGCGGAGAGCGGCTTGAGAACGTTCATAACAATGTCATGATGCAACCGAGCGACGGAGGTGCAACCCATGAATACACTCTTCAAAAAAAATAAACTGCTATCTAGAACCAAAAGGGTTTTTTCAGCTGTCCCCAAAGGAGAACCGTTTGAAGAACCCTTTTTGTTTCCAGGTAGTACATATTTGGTTCCAGGTAGAACCCTATTGGATTCAATGTAGAACACTTTCCCCACAGGGTTCTATATGGAGCCCATATGAGTTCTACCTGGAACCAAAAACGGTTCTACCTGGAACCAAAGAGGGTTATCGTATTGGGACTAGAGGTCGACCGATTATGATTTTTCAACGCCGATACCGATTATTGGAGGACACCCCCAAAAAAAGCCGGTACCGATTAATCGGCCGATTTTTAAAAATGTATTTGTAATAATGACACTTATTTTAACTTAATATAATACATCAATAAAATCAATTTAGCCTCAAGTAAATCATGAAACATGTTCAATTTGGTTTAAATCATGCAAAAACAAAGTGTTGATGAAGAAAGTAAAAGTGCAATATGTGCTATGTAAGAAAGCTAACGTTTCAGTTCCTTGCTCAGAACATGAGAACATATGAAAGCTGGTGGTTCCTTTTAACATGAGTCTTCAATATTCCCAGGTAAAAAGTTTTAGGTTGTAGTTATTATAGGAATTATAGGACTATTTCCCTCTATACCATTTGTATTTCATTAACCTTTGACTATTGGATGTTCTTATAGGCACTTTAGTATTGCCAGTGTAACAGTATAGCTTCCGTCCCTCTCCTCGCTCCTCCCTGGGCTCGAACCAGCAACAAAACAACAATTAGCGCGCGCTAACTAGCTAGCCATTTCACTTCGGTTACACGAGCCTCATCTCGGGAGTTGATAAGCTTGAAGTCATAAACAGCGCAATGCTTGACGCACAACGAAGAGCTGCTGTCAAAACGCTTGACGCACAACGAAGAGCTGCTGTCAAAACGCACGAAAGTGCTGTTTTAATGAATGTTTACGTGCCTGCTTCTGCCTACCACCACTCAGTCAGATACTTAGATACTTATATGCTCAGTCAGATTATATGCAACGCAGGACACGCTAGATAATATCTAGTAATATCATCAACCATGTGTAGTTAACTAGTGATTATGATTGATTGTTTTTTATAAGATAAGTTTAATGCTAGCTAGCAACTTACCTTGGCTTATTGTTGTGAAAACTTGAAATCGACCCTAATTAATCAGCCATTCCGATTAATCGGTCGACCTCTAATTGGGACAGCTGAAGACCCGTTTTGGAACCCTTTTTTCTAAGAGTGTAGGACCAACCTGCACTGTGATGGGCTGGCTATGTACAGCTCAGCTTAGCTCAGCTCAGTTCAAATCAAATAAACTGGGTTGTAGTACACCGATTGGTGTACATAAATTGGTTGCGTACACCCATTTAAAGATTTTATTGCAGGTTTGGCTCAATAATGTGAAAACATAAGATATACTTTACAGTGCCTTGCAAAAGTATTCATCGCCCTTGGCATTTTTCCTATTTTGTTGCATTACAACCTGTAATTTAAATTGATTTTATTTGGATTTACACAAAATAGTCAAAAGTGGTGAAAAAAAGGTTGTTTCATTCTTTTTTAAACATTTTAAACGTGGTGCGTGCATATGTCTTCCCACCTTTGCTATGAAGCCCCTAAATAAGATCTGGTGCAACCAATTACCTTCAGAAGTCATATAATTAGTTAAATAAAGTCCACCTGTGTGCAATCTAAGTGTCACATGATCTGTCACATGATCTCAGTATATACATACACCTGTTCTGAAAGGCCTAGAGTCTGCAACAGCACTAAGAAAGGGGCACCACTAAGCAAGGGGCACCACCAAGCAATCAGCACCATGAAGACCAATGAGCTTTCCAAACAGATCAAGGACAAAGTTGTCGAAGCACAGATCAGGTTTGGGTATAAAAAAATATCAGAAACTTTAAACATTCCACGGAGCACCATTAAACCCATTGTAAAAAAATGGAAAGAATATGGCACCACAACAAACCTGCCATGAGAGGGCCGCTCACAAACACTCACGGACCAGGCAAAGAGCGCATTAATCAGAGAGGCAACAAAGAGACCAAATATAACCCTGAAGGATTTGCAAACTCCACAGTGGAGATTGGAGTACCTGTCCATAGGACCACTTTAAGCCATACACTCCACAGAGCTGGGCTTTATGGAAGAGTGGCCAAAAAAAGCCATTGCTTAAAGAAGAAATAAGCTAACATGTTTGGTGTTCGCCAAAAGGCATGTGGGAGGCTTCCCAAACATATGTAAGAAGGTACTCTGGTCAGATGAGACCAAAATTGAGCTTTTTGGCCATCAAGAAAAATGCTATGTCTGGTGCAAACCCAACACCTCATCACCCCGAGAACACCATCCCCATGGAGCATGGAGATGGCAGTATCATGCTGTGGGGATGCTTTTCATCGACAGGGACTGGGACTGGGAAACTGGTCAGAATTGAGGGGATGATGGATGGCGCTAAATACAGGGAAATTCTTGAGGGAAACCTGTTTCAGTCTTCCAGAGATTTCAGACTGGGACAGAGGTTCACCTTCCAGCAGGACAATGACCCTAAGCATACTGATAAAGCAACACTCGAGTGGTTTAAGGGGAAACATTTAAATGGCCCTGTCAAAGCCCAGACCTCAATCCAATTGAGAATCTGTGGTATGACTTAAAGATTGCTGTACAGTGGAACCGATCCAACTTGAAGGAGCTGGAGCAGTTTTTCCTTGAAGAATGGGCAAAAATCCAAGTGGCTAGATGTATCAAGCTTATAGAGACATACCCTAAGAGACTTGCAGCTGTAATTGCTGCAAAGTATTGACTTTGGGTGGGGTGAATAGTTAAGCACGCTCAAGTTTTCATTTTTTTTTGTCTTCTTTCTTATATGTTTCACAATAAAACATATTTTGCATCTTCAAAGTGGTAGGCATGTTGTGTAAATCAAAAGATACAAACCCCCAAAAACTATTTTAATTCCAGGTTGTAAGGCAACAAAATAGGAATAATTCCAAGGGGGGGTGAATACTTTTGCAAGTCATTGAATTAGTCCATATACAGTGCCTTGCAAAAGTATTCGGCCCCCTTGAACTTTGCAACCTTTTGCCACATTTCAGGCTTCAAACATAAAGATATAAAACTGTATTTTTTTGTGAAGAATCAACAACAAGTGGGACACAATCATGAATTGGAACGACATTGATTGGATATTTCAAACTTTTTTAACAAATCAAAAACTGAAAAATTGGGCGTGCAAATTTATTCAGCCCCTTTACTTTCAGTGCAGCAAACTCTCTCCAGAAGTTCAGTGAGGATCTCTGAGTGATCCAATGTTGACCTAAATGACTAATGATGATAAATACAATCCGCCTGTGTGTAATCAAGTCTCTGTATAAATGCACCTGCACTGTGATAGTCTCAGAGCTCCGTTAAAAGCGCAGAGGGCATCATGAAGAACAAGGAACACACCAGGCAGGTCCGAGATACTGTTGTGAAGAACTTTAAAGCCGGATTTGGATACAAAAAGATTTCCCAAGCTTTAAACATCCCAAGGAGCACTGTGCAAGCGATAATATTGAAATGGAAGGAGTATCAGACCACTGCAAATCTACCAAGACCTGGCCTTCCCTCTAAACTTTCAGCTCATACAAGGAGAAGACTGATCAGAGATGCAGCCAAGAGGCCCATGATCACTCTGGGATGAACTGCAGAGATCTACAGCTGAGGTGGGAGACTCTGTCCATAGGACAACAATCAGTCGTATATTGCACAAATCTGGCCTTTATGGAAGAGTGGCAAGAAGAAAGCAATTTCTTAAAGATATCCATAAAAAGTGTCGTTTAAAGTTTGCCACAAGCCACCTGGGAGACACACCAAACATGTGGAAGAAGGTGCTCTGGTCAGATGAAACCAAAATTGAACTTTTTGGCAACAATGCAAAACGTTATGTTTGGCGTAAAGCAACACAGCTCAACACCCTGAACACACCATCCCCACTGTCAAACATGGTGGTGGCAGCATCATGGTTTGGGCATGCTTTTCTTCAGCAGGGACAGGAAGATGGTTAAAATTGATGGGAAGATGGATGGAGCCAAATACAGGACCATTCTGGAAGAAAACCTGATGGAGTCTGCATAAGACCTGAGACTGGGACGGAGATTTTTCTTCCAACAAGACAATGATCCAAAACATAAAGCAAAATCTACAATGGAATGGTTCAAAAATAAACATATCCAGGTGTTAGAATGGCCAAGTCAAAGTCAGACCTGAATCAATCGAGAATCTGTGGAAAGAACTGAAAACTGCTGTTCACGAATGCTCTCCATCCAACCTCACTGAGCTCGAGCTGTTTTGCAAGGAGGAATGGGAAAAATGTCAGTCTCTCAATGTGCAAGACTGATAGAGACATACCCCAAGTGACTTACAGCTGTAATTGCAGCAAAAGGTGGCGCTAGGTGGCGCTACAAAGTATTAACTTAAGGGGCTGAATAATTATGGTCCTTCTGTAGCTCAGTTGGTAGAGCATGGCGCTTGTAACGCCAGGGTAGTGGGTTCGATTCCCGGGGCCACCCATACGTAGAATGTATGCACACATGACTGTAAGTCGCTTTGGATAAAAGCGTCTGCTAAATGGCATATATTATTATATTATTATAATTTTGCACGCCCAATTTTTCAGTTTTTGATTTGTTAAAAAAGTTTGAAATATCCAATAAATGTCGTTCCACTTCATGATTGTGTCCCACTTGTTGTTGATTCTTCACAAAA
The DNA here is from genome assembly GCF_023373465.1 of Oncorhynchus keta. Classification (NCBI taxonomy): domain Eukaryota; kingdom Metazoa; phylum Chordata; class Actinopteri; order Salmoniformes; family Salmonidae; genus Oncorhynchus; species Oncorhynchus keta. The sequence continues at coordinate 28,776,700 of NC_068425.1, read as the reverse complement.
AAATACAGTTTTATATCTTTATGTTTGAAGCCTGAAATGTGGCAAAAGGTCGCAAAGTTCAAGGGGGCCGAATACTTTCGCAAGGCACTGTATATATACTATATATACAATATATATAGAAATGTTACTTTGTTTCCCAACCCCTCTGATATACACACACATATACAGCAATACACATTAGGCTGGAAAGGCTGGAGCAGAGGGTATGACTGGACTCACCAGGGCTGTGGTGGAATGGGGTCTTGTGTCTCTGATGGACCCCACCTCCACCAGGAGTGGAGCCCCCCTCCTCGGCTACTGAACTGTGGGCCCTGCAGTGCCTCGACCCCCTGTCTGGGCCTGGGTCAGAGTCCCCTCCTCCTCAGCCTCCTCTGAGCCCTGGGAGTCACTGCCCCTCTCCTCCTGGGGAGAAACACACATGTTGACACACACTGTACCTGTTTCTGTTGTCTGTTATTATAATGAAATGTGGAGTGGGGCATAATAGGGTGCAGTACTGGACTTCATTATTAGTGAAGGGAGTGTCCAAGCTCCTAGCCTGCTAGCATACACACTTAGTCTCTGAGGAAAAAGAAGAAATCTCTTTTATCTCCAGAGATTCTTTATCTGCAATGGACTTCCTGGTTCAGATAAAAGTGCAATAAAATAAACGCTAAAAGTGATTCCCTAGGACCTTCATCTGGATATTACTATCAACTATGAGCACTTCTGATTCAAATCCCATCTAGATGACTGATTATGGCCCACATCAACCCTGGTAGCCAAGTGTGCTATCTGGACACAGCCGGAAGGTCTCGGTCTCTCAATTCAATTCAATTTAAGGGCTTTATTGGCATGAGAGACACATGTTAACATTGCCAAAGCAAGTGAACTAGATAATAAACAAAAGTGAAATAAACAATAAAAATTAACAGTACACATGACACTCACAAAAGTTCCAAGAGAATAAAGACATTACAAATGTCACATTATGTGCAAATAGTTAAAGTAGAAAAGGAAAAAATAAATAAACATAAATATGGGTTGTATTTACAATGGTCTCTGTTCTGCACTGGTTGCCTTTTTCTTGTGGCAACAGGTCACATATCTTGCTGCTGTGATGGCACACTGTGGTATTTCACCCAGTAGATATAGGAGTTGATCAAAATTGGGTTTGTTTTTTAAATTCTTTGTGGATCTGTGTAATCTGAGGGAAATATGTGTCTCTAATATGGTCATACATTTGGCAGGAGGTTAGGAAGTGCAGCTCAGTTTCCACCTCATTTTGTGGGCAGTGTGCAACATAGCCTGTCTTCTCTTGAGAGCCAGGTCTGCCTTTCAGCCTTTCTCAATAGCAAGGCTATGCTCACTGAGTCTGTACATTAAAACTTTCCTTAAGTTTGGGTCAGTCACAGTGGTCAGGTATTCTGCCACTGTGTATTCTCTGTTTAGGGCCAAATAACATTCTAGTTTGCTCTGCTTTTTGTTGTTAGTTCTTTCCAATGTGTCAAGTAATTATCTTTTGTTTTCTGATTTGGTTGGGTCTAGTTATGTTGCTGTCAAGGGGGCTCTGCTTGTGAACAGAGCCCCAGGACCAGTTTCCTAATGGGACTCTTCTCCAGGTTCATCTCTCTGTAGGTGATGCCTTTGTTATGGAAGGTTTTGGAATCGCTTCCTTTTAGTTGGTTGTAGAATTTAACAGCTCTTTTCTGATTTGGATCAGTAGTGGGTTAAGGCCTACTTCTATCTATCGTGCTTGCTTGCTCACACACACAAACAGCTAAGTATTACTATTCTTGTGATGTAAATTGAACCAATGAGCAGAGAATGAACCAGACCAGGAATCAGCGTCTTGGGAAAACTTAAATACTTAACTTGAATAATGGAGAATGTAACGATGCAGATTTTTAAAACCAAAAACAACAAACACCAGCACTCGAAACTCACACAGGGAAACATACAGGAAACTGAATTCAAGAACTAACAAACGGAAACAGAAAACACACCTCTCTTACAGGGAAATAATAAGACACAGTCCAATAAAAGTCTCTAGACCGCCCTCTGGTGCCAGGAGGAACCATGACACATAAGTATAGTAAAATGTGTATAAACACACAATCCCCCACCCCCACACACTCCTACTAGCATCAAACAACTAGAGTGAAGGATAACGCACAGGGAGGGATGATAGGAAGATAGCGAGGGATGGGGCAGACAGAGGTGTAATTGCCGGAGGGGGCTAAAGGAAAGGGAGGAACGATGTAGTAGAGGAGAAAGAGGAAGATAGCCCTCACAGTCTAGGGGAGGCAGTGGACTGAATGGATTTCAATTCCTGAAGGTCTCTGTACAGGAGATTAGAGCTTCAGCAGGATTCAGGATTTATTCTTATGCCCCTGGAACTTTGTGCCATGCTTCCTTTATTGGAATGCAAGTATTCTTTCTGTACTGGAGACCAAGGGAACCCACTGTCCACCCCCTCTATCACCCCATCCTCAGACCTGAGCAGACCTGGGTTCAACTAGTATTCAACATCTTAGCCTCTAAAGTGCAGACCTTGCCTTATTGGTACTGCAGGATGGCTAAAGCATGCTCAAAACTATTTGAACCCAGGTCTGCTACCCAGTCCCACGTTTCAACCCCCTCCACTGGCCTCCAAAACACCCTTCCCATTTATAACCCCTCCATCTCTCCATCTCTACCTTTCCCTCCCGCACCAGCAGCTGGTGGACACTCTGGTCGTCCAGGCTGAGGTCATCAGGTAGGGCCGGAGACGATGACTTGTCTGACATTTGGTCTGACCTCAGAGATGCCTGCTCTATCTCTGCCAGCCGGATCTGCTGTAGAGGGGGAGGGAGAGAGAGAGGAGAGAAGGAGAGAGGGGGGAGAAGAAGCGAGAGAGAGAGAGAGAGAGAGAGAGAGAGAGAGAGAGAGAGAGAGAGAGAGAGAGAGAGAGAGAGAGAGAAGGGGGTAAGAGAGAGAGAGAAGGGAGGGGAGAGGGAGTGAGAGAGAGGGGAGAGAGAGATTGGGGAGGGGGAGAGAGAGGGAAGAGAGACGGAGGTGGAAGGAGTGATGGAGAAAAAAAGGGGGAAAGGGAAAGTGTGAAGGAGAGAGAGAAAGTTATCTAAAACTGAGAGAGAGAATGGACACATAAACCAGAGACAATTGAAATCCAATGGGGTGAGGGAGGGGGCCGTTATATGAACATGTGCCTGTGGGTGAGTGAGACAAAGAGATTCATAAAGAGAGATTCACGGCTCATATACAGCAGTAAATTACCACTGCAGTATGCTGAGGCAGAGGAGAGCG
>NC_068425.1:28745922-28768315 GCF_023373465.1 Oncorhynchus keta | reverse complement strand
TAACAGTAGCGAGGCTATATACAGGCACCGGTTAGTCAGGCTGATTGAGGTAGTATGTACATGTAGATATGGTTAAAGTGACTATGCATATATGATAAACAGAGAGCAGCAGCAGCGTACGAGAGGGGTTGGGGGGCACACAATGCAAATGGTCTGGGGAGCCATTTGATTAGATGTTCAGGAGTCTCTGTGGGTAAAAGCTGTTGAGAAGCCTTTTGGTCCTAGACTTGCGCTCCGTTACCGCTTGCCATGCGGTAGTAGAGAGAACAGTCTATGACAGGGGTGGGTGATTTTTAGGGCCTTCCTCTGACACCGCCTGATGTAGAGGTCCTAGGTGGCAGGCTGCTGAGCCCCAGTGATGTACTGGGCCGTACGCACTACCCTCTGTAGTGCCTTGCGGTCAGAGGCCGAGCAGTTGCTGTACCAGGCAGTGACACAAAATGCAAAAATGCAGATGCCCAAAATAAGAAGGCCAAAGTAGCTATATGAGCATTAATGGTATACTGTAGCTCATTTAAGGTGCACCATAAAAACATACAGATTATTATTAATATATATCCTAAATTATAAATCACCAACCCTAAATGTTCTGACATGTATGAGGTGTGTACTGAAGTGACCAACAGTTTGTTTTTCCTCAACAATAGGAGTCCTGAAGTGTCCATCTGGAAAACAGTCAAGTGTTAGAGGTGTGGGCTTCCTCTTTTATTTGAAGGTGTGCATGAGTGTGTGCATGTATAACCCTCAGACCTCTCAGCTGTAACCTACGTCTGTTTGTATTGGGCTACTTTGCAGCCACGGGCAACTTGACTTTCCATATAGGGCCTACAAGGAGTGAGAACACAATGTGTTGTTTACAGTATGAGTAGTCTGCCAGTGGATGCGATGTGTGGCATGGTAATAGAGATATGGCAGTCACTATGCTACAGTCTGCACTGTGGAATGGGCTGACGTCATATCATTAGTAGGCAGAGATAAGGGATATCAGCAGGCCTGAGGTCACCAGCCATTAGCCCTGACAGACAGGGTAGGGTTGACATGCAGCAGGAGACGCCCAGCCAACCCAGTGTCACACTGACATGTCAACACCTAGGGATGTGGCTGGAATGTTAATGTATGGGTTGGACTGAGGTTGTGACTCTCTCTCTATCACGATGTCTCTCGTTCTCTTACTTTCTCTCTGTCATGATGGACTGAGGTTGTGACTCTCTCTCTATCACGATGTCTCTCGTTCTCTTACTTTCTCTCTGTCATGATGGACTGAGGTTGTGACTCTTTCTCTATCACGATGTCTCTCGTTCTCTTACTTTCTCTGTCATGATGGACTGAGGTTGTGACTCTCTCTCTATCACGATGTCTCTCGTTCTCTTACTTTCTCTGTCATGATGGACTGAGGTTGTGACTCTCTCTCTATCACGATGTCTCTCGTTCTCTTACTTTCTCTCTGTCATGATGGACTGAGGTTGTGACTCTCTCTCTATCACGATGTCTCTCGTTCTCTTACTTTCTCTGTCATGATGGACTGAGGTTGTGACTCTCTCTCTATCACGATGTCTCTCGTTCTCTTACTTTCTCTCTGTCATGATGGACTGAGGTTGTGACTCTCTCTATCACGATGTCTCTCGTTCTCTTACTTTCTCTCTGTCATGATGGACTGAGGTTGTGACTCTCTCTATCACGATGTCTCTCGTTCTCTTACTTTCTCTATGTCATGATGGACTGAGGTTGTGACTCTCTCTATCACGATGTCTCTCGTTCTCTTACTTTCTCTATGTCATGATGGACTGAGTGTGACTCTCTCTATCTCTCTCTCTTCATAACATGTCCTTGAGTAAAATGAGTCTCTGTCTTTGTGTTCTCTATGAGTTTCTCTCTGCTTATTTCTTACCCTTTCTCTGTCACACTCAGTAATATAGAACACGTTCACCCTCTCATGTCTATTAGGGTGTGGTTGTGTCATAGAGACACTGCTTTGAGGTAACATCTGCTAGTCTGCATTACCCCTGGAATGGGGTATGAAGTTCATACATTCAATGCTGCAGGGCTCAACTGAAAAAGCGAAAGTACACACCCGCACACAAACACCGTAGAGCAATGAAGAGTTCAATCTAACCGTCCCTCCCATGCAACCGTGTGCTGTTTGGGAGATATTATATACGTATCCGACTCCAAAGAATGCAGAACATTGCTGACTACATGTATTTTTTCAACACAGGCTTGGATCATATTGGAAAAAACTGACTACAACAGACTAAAAAGCTGAGGCAACTGCTTAGCCTAAAAATACGTACAAGGATTTAAGAGAAAGACGGTATCAGAATCTGTTTGTCTCTAAGCTCATACAGGAGGCCTGATATCCCTGGCTTCTGAATGTCATACAAATACATGTGGAAGGTGGACCCAAATGTGAGCACAGACACACATAGAGAAACACACATGCAAACAATCTTATCCCTAACACAATCTCTCTCTCTCTCTCTCTCTCTCTCTCTCTCTCTCTCTCTCTCTCTCTCTCTATATATATATATATATATATATGGCCTATGGTATGATGTGTTTTGTGTGTAGTGTTGAGTGCTGTGTAGTGTACTTGTGGTGAGACTGTGTGATAAATCTCTGACAGGGAGGCAGACATGAGAGCAGAACCCCTGAGTCTGCAAATCATTTACAGTAGGACATTTTACCCCTTACTATACATCATTCTCACTACTACAGGAGAGAACTATACATCATTCTCACTACTACAGGAGAGAACTATATCATTCTCACTACTACAGGAGAGAACTATACAATCATTCTCCTACTGCAGGAGAGAACTATACATCATTCTCACTGCTACAGGAGAACTATACATCATTCTCACTACTACAGGAGGACTATATACATCATTCTCACTACTACAGGAGAGAACTATACATCATTCTCACTACTACAGGAAGACTATACATCATTCTCACTACTACAGGAGGAGATAACTATACATCATTCTCACTACTACAGGAAGACTATACATCATTCTCACTAATACAGGAGAGAACTATACATCATTCTCACTACTACAGGAGAGAACTATACATCATTCTCACTACAGCGAAGAACTATACATCATTCTCACTACTACAGGAGAGAACTATGCATCATTCTCACTACTACAGGAGAGAAATACTATTCTCCTTCTTCCTGACATCATTCTCACTACTACGGGGAAGGAACTAACCATCATTCTCACTACTACAGGAAGACATACATCATTCTCACTACTACAGGAGAAGGAACTATACATCATTCTCACTACTACAGGAGGAGAACTATTCTCACTACTGGGAGAGGAACGCCATCATTCTCACTGCACTACATGGGAGGAGAACTATACATCATTCTCACTACTACAGGAAGAGAACTATACATCATTCTCACTAATACAGGAGAGAACTATACATCATTCTCACCAATACAGGAACTATACATCATTCTCACTACTACAGGAGAACTATACATCATTCTCGCAATACGGAGAAGACTATACATCATTCTCACTACTACAGGAGAGAACTATACATCATTCTCACTACTACAGGAGAGAACTATACATCATTCTCACTACAGCAGGAGAGAGAACTATACATCATTCTCACTACTACAGGAAGACTATACATCATTCTCACTGCTACAGGAAACTATACATCATTCTCACTACTACAGGAGAGAACTATACATCATTCTCACTACTACAGCGGGAGATAACTATACATCATTCTCACTACTACAGGAGAGAACTATACATCATTCTCACTACTACAGGAGAGAACTATACATCATTCTCACTACTACAGGAGAGAACTATACATCATTCTCACTACTACAGGAGAGAACTATACATCATTCTCACTACTACAGGAGAGAACTATACATCATTCTCACTACTACAGGAGAGAACTATACATCATTCTCTCACTACTACAGAGAGAACTATACATCATTCTCACTACTACAGGAGAGATAACTATACATCATTCTCACTACTACAGGAGAGAACTATACATCATTCTCACTACTACAGGAGAGAACTATACATCATTCTCACTACTACAGGAGAGAACTATACATCATTCTCACTACTACAGGAGAGAACTATACATCATTCTCACTACTACAGGAGAGAACTATACATCATTCTCACTACTACAGGAGAGAACTATACATCATTCTCACTACTACAGCAGGAGAGAACTATACATCATTCTCACTACTACAGGAGAGAACTATACATCATTCTCACTACAGGAGAGAACTATACATCATTCTCACTACTACAGGAGAGAACTATACATCATTCTCACTACTAGAGCACTATACATCATTCTCACTACTACAGGAGAGAACTATACATCATTCTCACTACTACAGGAGAGAACTATACATCATTCTCACTACTACAGGAGAGAACTATACATCATTCTCACTACTACTATACATCATTCTCACTACTACAGGAGAGAACTATACATCATTCTCACTACTACAGGAGAGAACTATACATCATTCTCACTACTACAGGAGAGAACTATACATCATTCTCACTACTACAGGAGAGAACTATACATCATTCTCACTACTACAACTATACATCATTCTCACTACTACAGCAGGAGAGAACTATACATCATTCTCACTACTACAGGAGAGAACTATACATCATTCTCACTACTACAGGAGAGAACTATACATCATTCTCACTACTACAGCAGGAGAGAACTATACATCATTCACTACTACAGGAGAGAACTATACATCATTCTCACTACTACAGGAGAGAACTATACATCATTCTCACTACTACAGGAGAGAACTATACATCATTCTCACTACTACAGGAGAGAACTATACATCATTCTCACTACTACAGGAGAACTATACATCATTCTCACTACTACAGGAGAGAACTATACATCATTCTCACTACTACAGGAGAGAACTATACATCATTCTCACTACTACAGGAGAGAACTATACATCATTCTCACTACTACAGGAGAGAACTATACATCATTCTCACTACTACAGCAGAGAAACTATACATCATTCTCACTACTACAGGAGAGAACTATACATCATTCTCACTACTACAGGAGAGAACTATACATCATTCTCACTACTACAGGAGAGAACTATACATCATTCTCACTACTACAGGAGAGAACTATACATCATTCTCACTACTACAGGAGAGAACTATACATCATTCTCACTACTACAGGAGAGAACTATACATCATTCTCACTACTACAGGAGAGAACTATACATCATTCTCACTACTACAGGAGAGAACTATACATCATTCTCACTACTACAGGAGAGAACTATACATCATTCTCACTACTACAGGAGAGAACTATACATCATTCTCACTACTACAGGAGAGAACTATACATCATTCTCACTACTACAGGAGAGAACTATACATCATTCTCTACTACAGGAGAGAACTTACATCATTCTCACTACTACAGGAGAGAACTATACATCATTCTCACTACTACAGGAGAGAACTATACATCATTCTCACTACTACAGGAGAGAACTATACATCATTCTCACTACTACAGGAGAGAACTATACATCATTCTCACTACTACAGGAGAGAACTATACATCATTCTCACTACTACAGGAGAGAACTATACATCATTCTCACTACTACAGGAGAGAACTATACATCATTCTCACTACTACAGCAGGAGAGAACTATACATCATTCTCACTACTACAGGAGAGAACTATACATCATTCTCACTACTACAGGAGAGAACTATACATCATTCTCACTACTACAGGAGAGAACTATACATCATTCTCACTACTACAGGAGAGAACTATACATCATTCTCACTACTACAGGAGAGAACTATACATCACTACTCTCACATTCTCACTACAGGAGAGAACTATACATCATTCTCACTACTACAGGAGAGAACTATACATCATTCTCACTACTACAGGAGAGAACTATACATCATTCTCACTACTACAGGAGAGAACTATACATCATTCTCACTACTACAGGAGGAGAAACTATACATCATTCTCACTACTACAGGAGAGAACTATACATCATTCTCACTACTACAGGAGAGAACTATACATCATTCTCACTACTACAGGAGAGAAACTATACATCATTCTCACTACTACAGGAGAGAACTATACATCATTCTCACTACTACAGGAGAGAACTATACATCATTCTCACTACTACAGGAGAGAACTATACATCATTCTCACTACTACAGGAGAGAACTATACATCATTCTCACTACTACAGGAGAGAACTATACATCATTCTCACTACTACAGGAGAGAAGAACTATACATCATTCTCACTACTACAGGAGAGAACTATACATCATTCTCACTACTACAGGAGAGAACTATACATCATTCTCACTACTACAGCAGGAGATAACTATACATCATTCTCACTACTACAGGAGAGAACTATACATCATTCTCACTACTACAGGAGAGAACTATACATCATTCTCACTACTACAGGAGAGAACTATACATCATTCTCACTACTACAGCAGGAGATAACTATACATCATTCTCACTAATACAGGAGAGAACTATATCATTCTCATTCTCATCATTCTCACTACTACAGGAGAGAACTATACATCATTCTCACTACTACAGGAGAGAACTATACATCATTCTCACTACTACAGGAGAGAACTATACATCATTCTCACTACTACAGGAGAGAACTATACATCATTCTCACTACTACAGGAGAGAACTATACATCATTCTCACTACTACAGCAGAGAACTATACATCATTCTCACTACTACAGCAGGAGATAACTATACATCATTCTCACTACTACAGCAGAGAACTATACATCATTCTCACTACTACAGGAGAGAACTATACATCATTCTCACTACTACAGGAGAGAACTATACATCATTCTCACTACTACAGGAGAGAACTATACATCATTCTCACTACTACAGGAGAGAAACTATACATCATTCTCACTACTACAGGAGAGAACTATACATCATTCTCACTACTACAGCAGGAGAGAACTATACATCATTCTCACTACTACAGGAGAGAACTATACATCATTCTCACTACTACAGGAGAGAACTATACATCATTCTCACTACTACAGGAGAGAACTATACATCATTCTCACTACTACAGGAGAGAACTATACATCATTCTCACTACTACAGGAGAGAACTATACATCATTCTCACTAGGAGAGAACTATACATCATTCTCACTACTACAGCAGAGAACTATACATCATTCTCACTACTACAGGAGAGAACTATACATCATTCTCACTGCTACAGGAGAGAACTATACATCATTCTCACTACTACAGGAGAGAACTATACATCATTCTCATCATTCTCATTCTCACTACTACAGGAGAGAACTATACATCAATTCTCACTACTACAGCAGGAGAGAACTAGGTAACTCAGGCTTGGATGTATATGCCACTGTTTTGTGGAAGCTACGGGCCATGTGACCTGACAAAGATTAACACTGTTTTGTTTTGAGAGAGAGACAATCAACATGCCAAAGCCACAACTGTCTGATGAGTTTTAATCCTGGCCAATCTCTGTCACTGTGAGTAGACTCCCTTGCCTCCTCTCCTTGTTGTTCCCATGACAACCTTCATACAGCATCAGGGATGTGAAGCCTTGTCAGAAAGTATTAATGGGAGTGTGTAAAGAGAGTTCAGGTGGGCTCAGAGTTTTCTGAAGGCTGTTTCAGTCTCTAGTATCTATACTGCAACAGTTTATGTGCTGGGGTCTAGTGTTCTGCTGTCTTATCTGGTGGTACCTCTAATTTTCCCATCTCTCTCTCTCCGGGGACCTGAGCCCTAGGACCATTTCTCAGGATTACCTGGCCTGACGGCTCCTGGCTCTCCCTGTCTCCAGTCCACCTCGTCGTGCTGCTGATCCAGTTTCTGCTGTTCTGCCTGTGGCTATGGAACCCTGACCTGTTCACCGGACGTGCTACCTGTCCCAGACCTGCTGTTTCGACCCCCTCCCTCATTCTCTCTTTTCTCTGTCTCCACCCCTCTCTCTCCCTTTCCCCTTTTCTCTCTCTACCGCACCTACTGTCTCAACCTCGGAATGCTTCGCTCTGAAAAGCCAACTGACATTTATTCCTGAGCTCCTGACCTGTTGCACCCTCTATAACCACTGTGATTATTATTTTACCCTGTAGGTCATCTACAAATGGTTGTACAGCTTGAACATCAATCTGGCCTTAATGGCCATGTGCTTTAATCTCCACACGGCACAGCCAGAATAGGACTGGCCAACCCTCAGAGCCTGGTTCCTCTCTAGGGTTCTTCCTAGGTTCCTGCCTTTGGGATTTTTTCTTAGCCACCGTGCTTCTGTACATCTGCATTACTTGCTCTCTGGGGCTTTAGCCTGGGTTTCTGTATAAGCACTTTGTGCTGATGTAAAACATATTTTATAAATACATTTGATTGAATGTGATGATTGTAGAAAATGAATATGGATCGTACATGGAGTTTTGTTGTTCAAATGTTATGTGGCGTATGTGTGTGTGTGTGTGTGTGTGTGTGTGTGTGTGTGTGTGTGTGTGTGTGTGTGTGTGTGTGTGTGTGTGTGTGTGTGTGTGTGTGTGTGTGTGTGTTGATATAGACAAGTACATACTGAACTATGTGTATACAGTTGAAGTCAGAAGTTTACATACACCTTAGCCAAATACATTTAAACTCAGTTTATCACAATTCCTGACATTTAATCCAAGTAAAACTTCCCTGTCTTAGGTCAGTTAGGATCACCACTTTATTGTACAAATGTGAAATGTCAGAATAATAGTAGGAGAATGATTTATTTCAGCTTTTATTTCTTTCATCACATTCCCAGTGGGTCAGAAGTTTTACATAGTGGGTTTGATTCACTACAATTAGTATTTGGTAAAAGCGTTGCCTTTAAATTGTTTAATTGGGTCACACATCCAGGTAGCTTTCCACAAGCTTCCCACAATAATTTGGGTGAATTTTGGCCCATTCCTCCTGACAGAGCTGGTTTGTCGGCCTCCTTGCTCGCACATGCTTTTTCAGTTCTGTCCACAAATTGAATATGGGATTGAGGTCAGGGCTTTGTGATGGCCACTCCAATACCTTGACTTTGTTGTCCTTAAACCATTTTGCCACAACCTTGAAGTATGCTTGGGGTCATTGTCCATTTGGAAGACCCATTTGTGACCAAGCTTTAACTTCCTGACTGATGTCTTGAGATGTTGTTTAATATATCCACATAATTTTACATTCCTCATGATGTCATCTATTTTGTGAAGTGCACCAGTCCCTCCTGCAGCAAAGCACCCCCACAACATGATGTTGCCATCCCGTGCTTCACGTTTGGGATGTTCTTCGGCTTGCAAGCCTCCCCCTTTTTCCTCCAAACATAACGATGGTCATTATGACCGAACAGTTCCATTTTTGTTTCATCAGACCAGAGGACATTTCTCCAAAAAGTATGATCTTTGTCCCCATGTGCAGTTGCAAACCGTAGTCTGGCTTTTTTTATGGCTGTTTTGGAGCAGGGGCTTCTTCCTTGCTGAGCGGCCTTTCAGGTTATGTCAATATAGGACTCGTTTTACTGTGGATATAGATATTTTTGTACCGGTTTCCTCCAACATCTTTGCAAGGTCCTTTGCTGTTGTTCTGGGATTGATCTGCACTTTTCGCACCAAATTATGTTAATCTCTAGGAGACAGAACGCGTCTCCTTCCTGAGCGGTATGACAGCTGCGTTGTCCCATGGTGTTTATGCTTGCGTACTATTGTTTGTATAGGTGAACTTGGTACCTTCAGGCGTTTAGAAATTGCTCCCAAGGATGAACCAGACTTGTGGAGGTCTAAAATTATTTTTCTGAGGTCTTGGCTGATTTCCTTTGATTTTCCCCATGATGTCAAGCAAAGAGGTACTGAGTTTGAAGGTAGGCCTTGAAATACATCCACAGGTACACCTCCAATTGACTCGAATAATGTCAATTAGCCTACCAGAAGCTTCTAAAGCCATGACATCATTTTCTGGAATTTTCCAAACAGTTTAAAGGCACAGTCAACTAAGTGTATGTACACTTCTGTCCCACTGGAATTGTGATACAATGAATTATAGGTGAAATAATCTGTCTGCAAACAATTGTTAGAAAAATGACTTGTGTCATGCACAAAGTAATGTCCTAACCGACTTACCAAAACTATAGTTTGTTAACAAGAAATTGGAGTGGTTGAAAAACGAGTTTAAATGACTCCAACCTACGTGTATGTAAACTTCCGACTTCAACTGTATGTCTCTTTCACACAGATCACATATACACCAGAGGAGGCTGGTGACGGGGAGGATGTCTCATAATAATTTCTGGAATGGAATGGTATCAAACAACATGGAAACCAATGTTTGATGTGTTTGACCATTCCATTTATTCCTTTCCAGACATTACTATGAGCCGTCCCTCCGTATTTAAGATGCCAACAGCCACTGATATACCCTGTATCCCTCACTATTCTGTGAGGTTGATAGAAATTACAGCTGATTGTCCTGTCAAATCTTTTTATTAACATTTCTCTGTTTTATTCTATTCATTCCATAGTGTTGTCAGTAGCACCATATCTAGAGCTCAGCAGTAGAGAATTCCTGCGTTTGTTGCTAGATCTCTAGCAGTAAAGAGCTCTCCCTGAGAAATGGCTATAAGAGGCCACATATTAAAACGGAATATTTCATGCCAAATAAAGAAATAAAATACAATATAGCATACAAAAGCTTTCCCAGTGAGAATTTGGATTTTACACCCATTTTCCCCACCCACTGAGAATTATATTCCAATACAAGGACCCTACACATGCATGTTTGTATGTCCGTATGCATGTATAGTATATTGTAATCAATGTTCTGTATGGTACAGTATGCAAACTCTCCCAAATGACTCATTATTGGTTGCATTGACATGTGGAGACATGTTAGAGACTTGGCTGGACATGCTCTGATTCAGTGTGGACTTTGTGATAAGACAGAGGAAATACAACTCCCTCTCGCTCTTTCTCTTTGCTCCACTCCCTCTCTCAAGAATTTCTCTGTATTGTCTGTCAGATTCCTTGAACAACAATTACTTCACTAGAACCAAACTACTCCAAATAGTCTTCCACCTCCGCGTATCTCCACCACCAGCACCACCCCTCAGACAAAACCACCGACAGCTTCTTGAGCTCATTGAGATACAATCTCCTCTGAAACTCCAATTTATTAGGTTCCCTCCCAGAGACGTGAACCCTGCGGCTCGTAAACATTCCACTAAATGATAGTCTTCTTTCTTCCAGCACGCCCTGACATGTGAAATACAGCAGGGCTCCCTCCCTCTGCTTCCTAGACCCTCCTCACCCTCCTTCTGAACTTTTGGGTACATCCTAAATTGCATACTATTCCCTATGTAGTACACTGCTTTTGACAGGGTCCCTATTGGGGAAAGTAGTGCACTATGAAGGTAATGGGGTGCCATTTGGAACACGCATTTGACGCCAGTACCTGTGCAGATGCATACATCTCCAAATGTATCGGGGTGAATCAAATCTTCTAATGTATCGTATCGGGTAAATCAATATCTACTAATTTATCAGGGTGAATCGATATCTACTCATGTATCAGGATGAATCAATATCTACCAATGTATCGGGTGAATCAAATCTACTAATGTATCGGGGTGAATCAAATCTACTAATGTATTTGGTGAATCAAATCTACTAATGTATGGGGTGAATCAAATCTACTAATGTATTTGGTGAATCAAATCTACTAATGTATGGGGTGAATCAAATCTACTAATGTATGGGGTGAATCAAATCTACTAATGTATGGGGGTAAATCAGATCTACTAATGTATCTATGTGAAACAAATCTACTAATGGATTGGTGTGAATCACATCTTCTAATGTATCGGGGGGACTCATATCTTCTAATGTATCAGGGTGACTCATATCTTCTAATGTATCGGGGTGACTCATATCTTCTAATGTATCAGGGTGACTCATATCTTCTAATGTATCGGGGTGACTCATATCTTCTAATGTATCAGGGTGACTCATATCTTCTAATGTATCGGGGTGGGGTTGAAAACCATGATCTGTGGCCAACAGCAGTTCTAGTAATTCATGTTCTCGGTGACAGTGAGAGAGAGCGCTAGGAACCATCATTCACTTTGCTGGCTGATGGGTGAAGTAGTGATGTATTGGGAGGAATGCCACTTTTGAGTTAGCGAACACACCAGCGGGTATGTTTTTATTTTATGAGACTTCCCTTAGTCCTTGAAAGGAAGTGGCTTTCATGTGAATCCCAGTAAGGAGGTAAAGCAATAAATAGGCCATAGTAGCGATGTAATTACAATTTAGCAAATTAACACTGGAGTGATAGATGTGCAGATGATGATGTGCAAGTAGAAATACTGGTGTGCAAAATAGCAAAAACAATTTAATTAAAACAGTATGGGAATGAGGGAGGTAGTTGGATGGGCTATTTACAGATGGACTGTGTACAGCTGCAGCGATCGGTAAGCTGCTCAGATAGCTGATGTTTAAAGTTAGTGAGGGAGATATAAGTCTCCAACTTCAGCGATTTTTGCAATTTCTTCCAGTCATTGGCAGCAGAGAACTGCAAGGAAAGGCGGCCAAAGGGGGTGTTGGCTTTGGGGATGACCAGTGAGATATACCTGCTGGAGCGAGTGCTATGGGTTATGCTATTGTTATGGTGACCAGTGAGCTGAGATATGGTGGAGCTTTACCTAGCAAAGATTTGTAGATGACCTGGAGACAGTGGGTCTGGCGACGAATATGTAACGGGGGCTAGACGACGAGAGCATACAGGTAGCAATGGTGGGGGGCTTTGGTGACAAAGTGGATGGCACCGTGATAGACTGCATCCAATTTGCTGAGTAGAGTGTTGGAGGCTATTTTGTAAATGACATCGCTGATGTCGAGGATCGATAGGATAGTCCGTTTTACGAGTGTATGTTTGGCAGCGTGAGTGAAGGAGGCTTTGTTGCGAAATAGTAAGCCGATTCTAGATTGGGGATGCTTTTTTAAATTTATTTTTTCAAATTTTTACACCTTTTTCTCCCCAATTTAGTGGTATCCAATTGTTAGTAGCTACTATCCCTACCGGCCAAACCCTCCCTAACCCGGACAACGCTAGGCCAATTGTGCGTCGCCCCACGGACCTCCCGGTCACGGCCGGTTACGACAGGGCCTGGGCACGAACCCAGGGTCCCCAGTGGCACAGCTGGCGCTGCAGTATAGCGCCCTTAGCCACTGTGCCACCCGGGAGGCTGGATTCGGGATGCTTAATGTGAGTCTGGAAGGAGAGTTTACAGTCTAGCCAGACACCTAGGTATTTGTAGTTGTCAGAACTGTCAGAACTGTCCAAAGTAGTGACGCTAGTCCGGCGGGCGGGTGTGGGCAGCGATCAGTTGAAGAGCATGCATTTAGTTTTACTAGCATTTAAGAGCAGTTGGAGGCCATGGAAGGAGTGTTGTATGGCATTGGAGGTTTGTTAACACAGTGTCCAAAGAAGGGCCAGATGTATACAGAATGGTGTCGTCTGCAATAGAGGTGGATCAAGGAATCACCCGCAGCAAGAGCGACATCGTTGATATATACAGAAAAGAGTCGGCCCAAGAATTGAATCCTGTGATAACCCCATAGAGGATATGGTCCAGAGGCTCTGAACCACTGAACCAGAACACCGTTAAACCCTCTCAGATCCAGTTTCATGTGATACATTTGGACACTATCACAAGGTAACACAATCACACGTTCACAGACCCAACACACAGCTCATGCATAATGATGAGGGAAATTAGATTGCATGGAACTGTATCTGTGTATAATAGGAGTGTTGAGGAAATGTGATATCTAACCACAATGACACAGAGAGATAATGATGACGTTGGAGTGAAATTATAAAACAGTAACCATGGAGTGGACAGTGTAATTACATTACAATCAAACCCATAAAGCCTTTGAGTTTGTGTGTGTGTGTGTGTGTGTGTGTGTGTGTGTGTGTGTGTGTGTGTGTGTGTGTGTGTGTGTGTGTGTGTGTGTGTGTGTGTGTGTGTGTGTGTGTGTGTAGACAAGTGTTTGACAAGCTTTCACTCTAAAAAAGGAGTTCCATTTACTTGAGCATACACACTTGTATAGACAACTTTTCTCATGACACGGCAGTCACTTTCACGAGAACGAAAAATGTATTGCATATATTCTTTATCCATATTGGATTGGATATATCCACAGACAAATACACTGCTCAAAAAAATAAAGGGAACACTTAAACAACACAATGTAACTCCAAGTCAATCACACTTCTGTGAAATCAAACTGTCCACTTTGGAAGCTACACTGATTGACAATAAATTTCACATGCTGTTGCGCAAATGGAATAGACAACAGGTGGAAATTATAGACACCCCCAATAAAGGAGTGGGTCTGCAGGTGGTGACCACAGACCACTTCTCAGTTCCTATGCTTCCTGGCTGATGTTTTGGTCACTTTTGAATGCTGGCGGTGCTTTCACTCTAGTGGTAGCATGAGACGGAGTCTACAACCCACACACGTGGCTCAGGTAGTGCAGCTCATCCAGGATGGCACATCAATGCGAGCTGTGGCAAGAAGGTTTGCTGTGTCTGTCAGCGTAGTGTCCAGAGCGTGGAGGCGCTACCAGGAGACAGGCCAGTACATCAGGAGACGTGGAGGAGGCCGTAGGAGGGCAACAACCCAGCAGCAGGACCGCTACCTCCGCCTTTGTGCAAGGAGGAGGAGGAGGAGCACTGCCAGCGCCCTGCAAAATGACCTCCAGCAGGCCACAAATGTGCATGTGTCTGCTCAAACTGTCAGAAACAGACTCCATGAGGGTGGTATGAGGGCCCGACGTCCACAGGTGGGGGTTGTGTTTACAGCCCAACACCGTGCAGGACGTTTGGCATTTGCCAGAGAATTCGCCACTGGCGCCCTGTGCTCTTCACAGATGAAAGCAGGTTCACACTGAGCACGTGACAGACGTGACAGAGTCTGGAGACGCCGTGGAGAACGTTCTGCTGCCTGCAACATCCTCCAGCATGACCGGTTTGGCGGTGGGTCAGTCATGGTGTGAGGTGGCATTTCTTTGGGGGGCCGCACAGCCCTCCATGTGCTCGCCAGAGGTAGCCTGACTGCCATTAGGTACCAAGATGAGATCCTCAGACGCCTTGTGAGACCATATGCTGGTGCGGTTGGCCCTGGGTTCCTCCTAATGCAAGACAATGCTAGACCTCATATGGCTGGAGTGTGTCAGCAGTTCCTGCAAGAGGAAGGCATTGATGCTATGGACTGGCCTGCCCGTTCCCCAGACCTGAATCCAATTGAGCACATCTGGGACATCATGTCTCGCTCCATCCACCAACGCCACGTTGCCCCACAGACTGTCCAGGAGTTGGCGGATGCTTTAGTCCAGGTCTGGGAGGAGATCCCTCAGGAGACCATATGCCACAAGAGCATGCCCAGGCATTGTAGGGAGGACATACAGGCACGTGGAGCCCACACACACTACTGAGCCTCATTTTGACTTGTTTTAAGGACATTACATCAAAGTTGGATCAGCCTGTAGTGTGGTTTTCCACTTTAATTTTGAGTGTGACTCCAAATCCAGACCTCCATGGGTTGATAAATTTGATTTCCATTGATAATTTTTGTGTGATTTTGTTGTCAGCACATTCAACTATGTATTTAATAAGCATATTTCATTAATTCAGATCTAGGATGTGTTATTTTAGTGTTCCCTTTACTTTTTTGAGCAGTGTATATTGTCTTACTTCTATATACCAAAACAAAATTGTTACTACCCAATTGCTATTAGCTTTTCAACCCTGCTAGAAAATCCTTGGATTGGTCTCTATAATGTCCATACCATGGCACTGTTATCTAAAGTGTTTTGTGCAGGTTGACATTTATTGTCATGAGTCTTGTCCTCGAGGCAGAACTGAGCGATTTCCCCTTAGATAGGCCATCTGCAAAGTTAAAATTGTCTATATTGTAAAACTCATTAAAAAAATTAGCTTTTTGGTCTTAATTTAAGGTTAGGGTTAGGCATTATGATTAGCAGTGTGGTTAAGGTTAGGTTAGGCATTATGATTAGCAGTGTGGTTAAGGTTAAAGTTAGGCATTATGGTTAGCAGTGGGTTAAGGTTAAGGTTAGGCATTATGGTTAGCAGTGTGGTTAAGGTTAGGGTTAGGCATTATGGTTAGCAGTGTGGTTAAGGTTAGGGTTAGGTTATAAAGTTAGGGTTAGGCATTATGACATTATTATGTCCCTCCCCAGTCTCTGTAGAGGCCTGATCTCTCACCTAACCCCCCTGTGTCCTGTTGGCATGCTATACAATGCCCTTTTAATACAGGAGAGCTGGCTGGGTATAAACATTCCAAAGAGTGTGGCCCGTTGTGGGCACTGAAGTGTAGGGAGGAGAGAGAGAGAGACAGAGAGAGAGGGAGAACTTCTGATCCCCACGCCTGATTACAGCAGCACTTATACTGTTGTTTTGAAAATGGCAGAGTAAGGTGTTATGGCCATAACTGCAGCTACATAATGTATTGTATTTCTCCTTCATGAGCAATTTGTTTAAGGCTAAAGAAAACCCTTGAATTAGTAGGTGTTTCAAACTTTTGACTGGTGCTGTACATATCTAATTTACCTCGTACCCTGCACATTGACCCGGTACCGTTACCCTTGTATATAGTCGAGTTATTGTTATTTTATTATGTTACTATTTTTCCTTTAGTTTATTGAGCACATTTTTCGTACTTTTTAAAAATGTTGCAATGTTGGTTAAAGGGCTTGTAAGTACGCATTTCATGATATGGTTGTATTCAGCGCATGTGACAAATAAAATTAGATTTGATTTTAGGATTTTAACTTTTACCTGCTTTGAAAAAAAAATTGTATTCAGCCTGTTACATAGAAACAGCTTTTTGATGGATTAAGAATCTGTAAGATGTTTCACCTCAAAGTGTTGCAGTTTTAAGCTTTGATGACGAGGAAAATAGGCTAATCTAATATCTCAGTGTTGAGAATGGTCGATTCCACTTACGAAAAATCCAAACACCCAATCAAATTTGACCCTTCTTACAGTAGATGACCCCATACATTTTTTAAATATGTGACTGAATTCAAAAGCGCATTACTCACCATGTTATTTGGACATACAGATGTTGAGCTTTTAGCATGGAGGCACCTCTCTTCCAGTCATCCTCCATAAATGTTTGATCCCAAATTGACTCCAATACCCCTGTTACCAAGAGAGGTTGTAAAACTGCATGAAGCGTATGAGTACGGCTAAACTGAAAATACGAGAGCTGACATTTCTAAAGCAAACAGAAATTAATTCAAATAAAACACAGATGGTGTTACTTAATATCAAAACCGAATACTGTCACATTACGTGAAAAGCTATAGTTGTATTGATTAAATACACTGAAAGCACTGTGAAGGTAAACGTGTCCTGTACTGTACTGGAGGAACACACCAGCCTCCCGGGCTGCAAAGTGAGTGAGCTGAACACAGATTTAAGGACAGTTTTCAATTGAACTTTCATGGTTAAGGATGGGATTTGATGATGGTAAGGTGATCATAGATCTTTGTAACTTCTACCCGCTATATAGAATCAATATGAGTGATGTTGTTCTATTTCCCATCAGTGCTCTCAGACAGATTCCCTCTCTCCCTCTCCCTCTCCCTCTCCCTCTCCCTCTCCCTCTCCTCCCACCTCCTCTCCCTCTCCCTCTCCCCTCCCCTCTCCTCCCACCTCCTCTCCCTCTCCCTCTCCTCCCCTCTCCCCCACCTCATCTCCCTCTCCCTCTCCCCTATCCTCCCACCTCATCTACCTCTCCCTCTCCTCCCTCCTCCCACCTCATCTCCCTCTCCTCTCCCCTCTCCTCCCACCTCATCTCCCTCTACCTCTCCCTCTCTCCCTCTCCTCCAACTCATCTCCCTCTCCCTCTCCTCTCCCTCTCTCCTCATACCCCTCTCCTCATACCCCTCTCCCTCTCCCCTCTCCCCTCTTCCTCTAAACCTCTCCTCCCGCCTCATACCCCTCTCCCTCTCCCTCTCCCTCCCTCCCACCTCATCTCTCTCTCCCTCTTCCTCTAAACCTCTTCTCCCACCTCATACCCCTCCCTCATCCCTCCACCCACAGCACTCTTATACCTTCACATTAATTAAACACGGCAACCAGCCTCATACCTCGACAACCAACAGCCATAATCCACAACCAGAGAGGCTCATAAACTTTATAAAGTTTCAAGCTCCCCAATTTCTATTCATATAAAATGAACCAGATGCACATTGGAATGTCAAACAGTTTGTGGACAATGTGACTAAACACTCATTATGATCAAATATGAAGATCACATATTCTTATTTTTTATTTTTCATTTAAGATGGGATCGACCAGGGATCCCATGTCAAGATGTAACATCATAATAAATATAAATAACATTTTAACGATGATAATTGGTGGCGTAGTCGGCTGAATGTTAGCTCACTAGAATGCTGGGTCACAGCTAGCAGGAGGCATCAGTCAGTCAGCAGGGCTATTAGTGACTATCTAAAATGCTACGGCCCACGTATTAGCCAGTAGCTACTGTAGAGGCTTGGGCAATAATCACCTTGGGAGAAAGTGTTTTCCTTTTGCTTTTCACAGCTCTCTCTCCCACTTTCTTTCTGTCTCTCTCTCTCCCACTTTCTTTCTGTCAGTCTCTTTCTCTCACCCTCCTTCTCGCCCTCTCTCCTTATCTCCCTTTCTCCTTCTCACCCTCTCTCCTTATCTCCCTTTCTCTTTCTCACCCTCTCCTTATCTCCCTTTCTCTTTCTCACCCTCTCCTTATCTCCCTTTCTCTTTCTCACCCTCTCTCCTTATCTCCCTTTCTCTTTCTCACCCTCTCTCCTTATCTCCTTTCTCCTTCTCAACCTCTCTCCTTATCTCCCTTATTCTTTCTCACCCTCTCCTTACCTCCCTTTCTCTTCTCACCCTCTCCTTATCTCCCTTTCTCCTTCTCACCCTCTCTCCTTATCTCCCTTTCTTTCTCACCCTCTCCTTATCTCCCTTTCTTTTCTCACCCTCTCTCCTTATCTCCTTTCTCTTCTCACCCTCTCACCTTATCTCCCCTATCTTTCATTCCCCATAATTGATATTTCCTCTCTCTCTCTCTCTCTCTCTCTCTCTCTCTCTCTCTCTCTCTCTCTCTCTCTCTCTCTCTCTCTCTCTCTCTCTCTCTCTTCCTCTTTCTGTCTCTCTCATTCTTCCTCTCGCTGTCTGTCTGTCTGTCTGTCTGTCTGTCTGTCTGTCTGTCTGTCTGTCTGTCTCTCTCTCTCTCTCTCTCTCGCTCTCTCTCGCTCTCTCTCTCGCGCTCTCTCTCTCTCTCTCTCTAGTAGTCATCTCATTTCCTGTAGGAACATAAGCCTTTTTAAGGGAAACTTGCAGGCTAGCTTGGCTATTCCATAAGCAAATATTCACGCCAGGGAAGTGAACTTGTGGAATGCTGAAGAGGCCGGGACGCTCACTGACTGAGAATCATCTCTCTGTCTCTTTCACTTCTCTTTCACTATGCTTTCTCACTCTCTCACCCACTGCTTCTCTTGGTCTCTCAAATCTCTCACTCTGTCTGCTCTTTTTAATTTCAGCTTTCGATCTCTTTCTCTCCGCCTCTTTGTCTTATAGCTTCCACACCTCACAGAGACAGCACTGGATGATAGATATTGAAAAAGCTGCTGATAATGTAACAATCTCAGGAACTTCGCGTTCCTAGGAAACTATGCAGTTTTTTGTTTTTTTTTTACGTGTTATTTCTTACATTAGTACCCCATGTCATCTTAGGTTTCATTACATACAGTCGAGAAGAACTACTGAATATAAGATCAGCGTCAAACTCACCATCAGTACGACCAAGAATATGTTTTCCTCGACGCGGATCCTGTGTTCTGCCTTACAAACAGGTCAACGGAATTGATTCCATGCAGCGACCCCCCAAAAAACGACTTTGTAAAAGAGGGAAACGTAGCAGTCTTCTGGTCAGACTCCGGACATGGGCACATCGCGCACCACTCCCTAGCATTCTTCTTGCCAATGTCCAGTCTCTTGACAACAAGGTTGATGAAATCCGAGCAAGGGTAGCATTCCAGAGGGACATCAGAGACTGTAACGTTCTCTGCTTCACGGAAACATGGCTCACTGGGAAGACGCTATCCGGGGCGGTGCAGCCAACGGGTTTCTCCACGCATCGCGCCGACAGAAACAAACATCTTTCTGGTAAGAAGAGTGGCGGAGGCGTATGCCTCATGACTAACGAGACATGGTGTGATGAAAGAAACATACAGGAACTCAAATCCTTCTGTTCACCTGATTAGAATTCCTCACAATCAAATGTAGACCGCATTATCTACCAAGAGAATTCTCTTCGATTATAATCACAGCCGTATATATCCCCCCCCAAGCAGACACATCGATGGCTCTGAACGAACTTTATTTAACTCTTTGCAAACTGGAAACCATTTATCCGGAGGCTGCATTCATTGTAGCTGGGGATTTTAACAAAGCTAATCTGAAAACAAGACTCCCTAAATTTTATCAGCATATCGATTGCGCAACCAGGGGTGGTAAAACCTGGATCATTGTTACTCTAACTTCCGCAACGCATATAAGGCCCTGCCCCGCCTCCTTTCGGAAAAGCTGACCACGACTCCATTTTGTTGATCCCTGCCTACAGACAGAAACTTAAACAAGAGGCTCCCACGCTGAGGTCTGTCCAACGCTGGTCCGACCAAGCTGACTCCACACTCCAAGACTGCTTCCATCACGTGGACTGGGACATGTTTCGATTAAGCGCCAGATAAGAATATTGACAAATACGCTGATTCGGTGTGCGAGTTCATTAGAACGTGCATTGAAGATGTCGCTCCCATAGCAACGATAAAAACATTCCCTAACCAGAAACCGTGGATTGATGGCAGCATTCGCGTGAAACTGAAAGCGCGAACCACTGCTTTTAATCAGGCAAGGTGTCTGGTAACATGACCGAATACAAACAGTGCAGCTATTCCTCCGCAAGGCTATTAAACAAGCTAAGCGTCAGTACAGAGACAAAGTAGAATCTTAATTCAACGGCTCAGACACAAGAGGCATGTGGCAGGGTCTACAGTCAATCACGGACTACAAGAAGAAACCCTCTTGCTCCCAGGCAGACTAAATAACTTTTTGCCCGCTTTGAGGACAATACAGTGCCACTGACACGGCCTGCAACGAAAACATGCGGTCTCTCCTTCACTGCAGCCGAGGTGAGTAAGACATTTAAACGTGCAACGCCGCAAGGCTGCAGGCCCAGACGGCATCCCCAGCCGCGCCTCAGAGCATGCGCAGACCAGCTGGCCGGTGTGTTTACGGACATATTCAATCAATCCCTATACCAGTCTGCTGTTCCCACATGCTTCAAGAGGGCCACCATTGTTCCTGTTCCCAAGAAAGCTAAGGTAACTGAGCTAAACGACTACCGCCCCGTAGCACTCACTTCCGTCATCATGAAGTGCTTTGAGAGACTAGTCAAGGACATATCACCTCCATCCTACCTGACACCCTAGACCCACTCCACTTGCTTACTGTCCAAATAGGTCCACAGACGATGCAATCTCAACCACACTGCACACTGCCCTAACCCACCTGGACAAAAAGGAATACCTATGTGAGAATGCTGTTCATCGACTACAGCTCGGCATTCAACACCATAGTACCCTCCAAGCTCGCCATCAAGCTCGAGACCCTGGGTCTCGACCCCGCCCTGTGCAACTGGGTACTGGACTTCCTGACGGGCCGCCCAGGTGGTGAGGGTAGGCAACAACATCTCCTCCCGCTGATCCTCAACACGGGGCCCCACAAGGGTGCGTTCTGAGCCCTCTCCTGTACTCCCTGTTCACCCACGACTGCGTGGCCACGCACGCCCCAACTCAATCATCAAGTTTGCGGATGACACAACAGTGGTAGGCTTGATTACCAACAACGACGAGACGGCCTACAGGGAGGAGGTGAGGGCCCTCGGAGTGTGGTGTCAGGAAAATAACCTCACACTCAACGTCAACAAAACTAAGGAGATGATTGTGAACTTCAGGAAACAGCAGAGGGAACACCCCTATCCACATCGATGGAACAGTAGTGGAGAGGGTAGCAAGTTTTAAGTTCCCCGGCATACACATCACAGACAAACTGAATTGGTCCACCCACACAGACAGCATCGTGAAGAAGGCGCAGCAGCGCCTC
>NC_068425.1:28735922-28738422 GCF_023373465.1 Oncorhynchus keta | reverse complement strand
GTAAACTCTCCTTCCAGACTCATATTAAACATCTCCAATCCAAAATTAAATCTAGGATCGACTTTCTATTTCGCAACAAAGCCTCCTTCACTCACGCCACCAAACTTACCCTAGTAAAACTGACTATCCTACCGATCCTCGAATTCAGCGATGTCATCTACAAAATAGCTTCCAACACTTTACTCAGCAAACTGGACGCAGTCTATCACAGTGTCATCCACTTTGTTACCAAATCACGCTATACCACCCACCACTGCGACCTGTATGCTCTAGTCGGCTGTCCTCGCTACATATTCGTCGCCAGACCCACTGGCTCCAGGTCATCTATAAGTCTATGCTAGGTAAAGCTCTGCCTTATCTCAGTTCACTGGTCACGATAACAACACCCACCCATAGCACGTGCTCCAGCAGGTATATCTCGCTGGTCATCCCCAAAGCCAACACCTCATTTGGCCGCCTTGCCTTACAGTTCTCTGCTGCCTGTGACTGGAACGAATCGCAAAAATCGCTGAAGTTGGAGACTTTTATTTCCCTCACCAACTTTAAACATCTACTATCTGAGCAGCTAACCGATCACTGCAGCTGTACATAGTCCATCTGTAAATAGCCCACCCAATCTACCTACCTCATCCCCATACTGTTTTTATTTTATTTACTGTTCTGCTCTTTTGCACACCAGTATCTCTACTTGCACATCATCATCTGCTCATTTATCACTCCAGTGTTAATCTGTTAAATTGTAATTATTCGCTCCTATGGCCTATGTATTGCCTACCTCCTCATGCCTTTTGCACACTCTGTATATATACTTTCCTTCCTCTACTGTGCCATTGACTTGTTTGTGTTATTGGCTTGTTTGTTTACTCCATGTGTAACTCTGTGTTGTTGTCTGTGTCACACTGCTTTGCTTTATCTTGGCCAGTTGCAAATGAGAACTTGTTCTCAACTAGCCTACCTGGTTAAATAAAGGTGAAATAAAAATAAAATAAATAAAATAAAAACTGCACCTCAGATTGCAGTTCAAGTAACAGACATCTCAACATCAACTGTTCAGAGGACTGTGTGAATCAGTCCTTCATGGTCGAATTGCTGCAAAGATTCCACTACTAAAGGACACCAAATCTCAAATTTGAGATTTTTGGTTCCAACAACCGTGTCTTTGTGAGATGCAGAGTAGGTGAACGGATGATCTCCACATGTGTGGTTCCCACGTGAAGCATGGAGGAAGATGTGTGGTGGTGCTTTGCTGGTGACACTGATTGGTGGTTATTTAGAATTCAAGGCACAGCATGGCTACAACAGCATTCTGCAGCGATACGCCATCCCATCTGGTTTGTGCTTAGTAGGAGTATCATTTGTTTTTCAACAGTATAATGACCCAAAACACACCTCAGGCTGTGGAAGGGTTATTTTACCAAGGAGAGTGATGGAGAGCTGCATCAGATGACCTGGCCTCCACAGTCACCCGACCTCAACCCGATTGAGATGGTTTGGGATGAATTGGACCGCAGAGTGAAGGAAAAGCAGCCAACAAGTGCTCAGCATATGTGGGAACTCCTTCAAGACTGTTGGAAAAACATTCCTCATGAAGCTGGTTGAGAGAATGCCAAGAGTAGGCAAAGCTGTCATCAAGGCAAATGGTGGCTACTTTGAAGAAGCTAAAATCTAAAATATATTTTGATTTGTTTGACAATTTTTTGGTTACTACATGATTCCATATGTGTTATTTCATAGTTTTGATGTCTTCACTATTATTCTACAATGTAGAAAATAGTAAAAAATAAAGAAAAACCCTTGAATGACTAGGTGTCATATGAACATACAAAATGCTGCAATAACAGACAATCCCTGCGATGCACTGCTGTAGTATGCCACAGTATTATGAGATGTGTATTTCATTGGGTAATATACTGTCATTCACATAGACTGCACATGAGCAGATAATAGACAGGTGTGGTCTTACAGTACATTAAAGACTGCATGTCTTCAAGTAGGCCCACGTTGGATATACTGTACATCAATAGTGTTTTCAGTTGTGTGTACAAATCCAACATAGGGAGGTACTCCCTGAACTTGTGCAATAATGCATTTTTTAAAAATTGTTTTAAAACGTTACCTGTTTAATGCCAATCGAACACGACCCTGATGTCACCGTAAGGTTTAGTGTCAACTAAGGTTCAGAGAGAACTATTTGAAACCCTGTTGTCAAAGTCAGTTTCCAAAGAATCTGTACACAAAAATCTCTGCAAGACTATATCTGCTTTGAAAAGTGCTGTTCCAGGAACTGAGCACCTCTAGAGGGTCTAAGAATCCATAATTCACCAGCTGGGTTGATAACGATGAGGGGTTAGAACAGGAAGTAGTCCAACGCCACCTGTCACACAGTTAACCAATCACCAGCTCCTCTGGCTTGTTACCCGTGGCACAAAAAAAAAAAGAAGTGACCAGTGTGTTTTGACCTAATCAAAGATAAAAGAAGGACTGAGCTGGTGAGCCATCT
>NC_068425.1:28718422-28730922 GCF_023373465.1 Oncorhynchus keta | reverse complement strand
CCACACAATCAGGTGAAAGCTATGATAACTTATTGATGTCACTTGAAAAATCCACACAATCAGTGTAGATGAAAGGGGGAGGCAGGTTTAAGAAGGATTTTTTATCCTTGAGCCAATTGAGACATGTATTGTGTATATGTGCCATTCAGAGGGTGAACGGGCAAGACAAAAGATTTAAGTGCCTTTGAACAGGTTATGGTAGTAGGTGCCAGGCGTATCGGTTTGTGTCAAGAATTGCAACGCTACTGGGTTTTTCACACTCAACAGTTTCCTGTGTGTATCAAGAATGATTCACCACCCAAAGGACATCCAGCCAACTTGACACAATTGTGGGAGGCATTGGAGTCAACATGTTCTAAGGGCAACAGGGGGGTGCAACTCAACATTAGGAAGGTGTTCCTAATATTTTGTACACTCAGTGTATGATTATCAGAACCACCAACCACTTTCCTAGATTGAATTATGAAAGTGATTGCTTGCCGTCAAGCTATAGCCCAATCAATAGGCTGTTGGTTTCTGATTGGCTCCTGCAGTATGTTTCTTTGTCATTTCACATGTATTGAGGCGAGAGGAGTGTGGTAATGATATTGACTGACTAGGATTCAACTCCATCTCATTGGGTGTGGGGAGCAAGACGTCGTTGAAATACAAATGAGAGCGTATAACCTTTAAACGGGACCTTTAAATGAACCCGAGCTGCCAAACAAGTGTTTTTCTTTCAGAAAGAGACAGAGAGAGAGAAAGGGAGAAAATAACCTCCATCTGTTAATGATTGCTGATGTGCGGTTATCAGAATGGTCAGCATCACATTCTGTTCAGCTGGGCCTTTTCCCTGTTGAGCTAATAAAATATACTATTCCCCGGTCCGCTCATCTGCTTTCCTGGTCCTCACTGCTTCGGGCCAGAGTGACGTGTTTATTTTTCCTTTTCCTCCCCCTGTTTTTTTCCATCCCTTGCTATCTCTTCTCGGCCTGAGAACGAGAGCAGGAGGAGGGGAGGGCACCCGTCCTGCGAGGCCAGGTGGGAGAGGGATGCAGGGGAGCAGGGGTGGAGAGAGAGGAGGGTTGCCACTGGCTGGTCCTCCAGTCAGCCCATGGGAGAGAGTGGAGATTGGGCTGGCCTGTGATAAGATAGCACTGACCTTTAGAGAACTGCCATGCAGGAAAATAAGGTTGAATTTTCCAGGTCTCTGACCTTCGTCTGGTGATCTGAGCGGTCACTGCTGTCTTCACAGCTGAGACTGACAAAGGACAGCAGACAGAATTCTGTGATTCACAGGGTGATGATATTGATGATGACATTCTTGTGTTGTTTTATTAGTTTTAGACGTGTTCTCAACTAACATTGTTGCTGGTTTATTTGATATGATTTAGCCTTTGGAATACTGATGACATCTCAAATGTTGATTATTGTTCATTGTCCATGTTAACTAAATGAACGATTAATTAGTGGAGGAACCTTTCATGAGACCTTCTGTCTCCTCCTTCCTTAACTCTCTGTTGTTATGACCAAATGCCCTTTGTTTGGGAACAGCTGTTATCGCAGTAGGGACATCAAATAGCCACGCTGATAGTTCCTACTATCGTCTACCCTTTACACACATCCCAGGCAAAGCCCATATACTGAATACTACTCAAAGTAATGCAACTCACTGTCAGTATTAGTCCCTTTCGTCACAGGGGCTGGTTTGTTCTACTTTACTAATGTCTAAAGTTTACACTCCATCACCACCCTCTTTGGCCAAACAAAGTGAATGGTAGGTGAAAGGTCATGTACGTGGTGAGTTAGTTTATGATGTGCAACACTCTGTAGCATGGGAATCAAAGGTGGATTTCTGGCTGGGTCAGTGGGTGGGATCTGAGCGTGTGCAGAGGCCACCAATCGTGTGTGACCTGCTGATAGGGCTCCTCCTCTTTTTGTACTTTCCAACGTTTTTGGCAGGACATCCCTTCCTCTCTCTCTCCTTCTTTCCTTCTCGCTCTCTCTCTCCCCATCTCTCCTTCTCTTCCCCCTCTCCCCCCCCTCTCTCTCTCCCCATCTCTCCTTCTCTTCCCCCTCTCTCCTTCTCCCTCTTTCATTCCCTTTCTCTTTCTCCCTCTCTTTCTCTCTCCCCATCTCTCCTTCTCTGTTGGCCCAGGAGGAGAACTGTGTTGTGTACCCCAAGTGATGCAGTGCCCTCTCCCCATCTCTGCCTGGGAGATACATAAACAATGATGCAAAAATACACCAGTTGATAAGCGCTAATTATTAACCAGTTAGGAGGTATTCTAAAGGAAATAGCCACTAGACATCTAACAGTAAAAAGTGCATTGACGTCAAAGTGTGACTTGCTTCAAAGTTACTGTGCGTGCAAATCGTGCATGTATTTGAAGGTAGGATTTGTTCCACAGCTGTATTAGCATACCATTTGAATACTGTGTGCATATGCTGCTTCCATGAGGGCTGATCAACACCCTTCTATCTACAGTACATATTTCTCTTCCCCACATAGAGTTCCATGTCCCCTCTGACAATATGTACACCAAAAAGCCTCCTCTCTTTATCCCCACAGATCCTGCTATCATTACTGTTTGATTTCCTGATTCGTTGAGGTTTTACAACTCAGGCAAATACGGGCTACTGGGCTTTGCAACTAGTCACAATCAAACACTGTAAGGACAGAGTGTACATGCATGATTAGCTCTGAATGTGTCCACATGTTGTCTATATTAATCTATCCATTTCTCCAGATAGGAACGCACAATATGGAATTTGATGTTCACACTGAATCTTCATTATGATCGATAGTATCAATGTTTCCCAAATGGTTGGTTTGGGACCAGTAGCATCTCAAAACTGGATTGTGGCTAGAAACACTAGTTTTGTTTGTAGTGTGGATCACCAGAATATTTACTTATTTCAATGGGTTCCAGAGTGCATAACACTTAAAAAACCACAGTCAGATAAATTACTGGAATACAAACCATGATTTATGAAAATGAACATGTTGTTGGCTACTCAGTCATATTTTTGGATACTGGGAAATTCTACCATTTGCCTGTTATGAAAAAGTGTCCTTCACTCATCCTGAGATTTTTGAGTATTTGGTAAGACTTGTTCCCATCCTCCCACCTCAGATACGCCATACCAGAAATAGAGGAGATCAGGAGAAAATCAAGCTAACATTTGCGACCATCTGCGATTGATTTGAGCTCTTGCAACCAATCATACTCACACCAACCAATCATACTCACACCAACCAGTCTTACTCACACCATTTTTTTTATTTTACTAGGCAAGTCAGTTAAGAACAAATTCTTAGTTTCAATGACGGCCTAGGAACATTGGGTTAACTGCCTGTTCAGGACAGAACGACAGATTTGTACCAGCTCGGGGATTCAAACTTGCAACCTTTCAGTTACTAGTCCAACGCTCTAACCACCAGGCTACCCTGCCGCCCCAATCAGTCATACTCACACCAACCAATCATACTCACACCAATCAGTCTTACTCACACCAATCAGTCTTACTCACACCAATCAGTCTTACTCACACCAATCAGTCTAACTCACACCAATCAGTCTAACTCACACCAATCAGTCTTACTCACACCAATCAGTCTTACTCACACCAATCAGTCTTACTCACACCAATCAGTCATACTCACACCTATCAGTCTAACTCACACCAATCAGTCTTACTCACACCAATCAGTCATACTCACACCAATCAGTCTAACTCACACCAATCAGTCTTACTCACACCAATCAGTCTTACTCACACCAATCAGTGATACTCACACCAATCAGTCTTACTCACACCAATCAGTGATACTCACACCAATCAGTCTTACTCACACCAATCAGTCTTACTCACACCAATCAGTCTTACTCACACCAATCAGTCTTACTCACACCAATCAGTCTTACTCACACCAATCAGTCTTACTCACACCAATCAGTCTTACTCACACCAATCAGTGATACTCACACCAATCAGTCTAACTCACACCAATCAGTCTTACTTACACACCAATCAGTCTTACTCACACCAATCAGTCATACTCACACCAATCAGTCTAACTCACACCAATCAGTCTTACTCACACCAATCACTCTCAGTCTTACTCACACCAATCAGTCTCACTTACCAATCAGTCTTACTCACACCAATCAGTCTTACTCACACCAATCGGTGATACTCACACCAATCAGTCTTACTCACACCAATCAGTGATACTCACACCAATCAGTCTTACTCACACCAATCAGTCTTACTCACACCAATCAGTCTTACTCACACCAATCAGTCTTACTCACACCAATCAGTCATACTCACTCAGTCTAACCAAATCAGTCTTACTCACACCAATCAGTCTTACTCACACCAATCAGTCTAACTCACACCAATCAGTGATACTCACACCAATCAGTCTTACTCACACCAATCAGTCTTACTCACACCAATCAGTCTTACTCACACCAATCAGTCT
The DNA here is from genome assembly GCF_023373465.1 of Oncorhynchus keta. Classification (NCBI taxonomy): domain Eukaryota; kingdom Metazoa; phylum Chordata; class Actinopteri; order Salmoniformes; family Salmonidae; genus Oncorhynchus; species Oncorhynchus keta. Next base: position 28,726,451 of record NC_068425.1, on the reverse strand, counting down.
TACTCACACCAATCAGTCTTATTCACACCAATCAGTCTTACTCACACCAATCAGTCTTACTCACACCAATCAGTCATATGTCCAGGTGTAACATTGTTTATTCTCATGAACCGACTCATGTTTAAATTCATAGTGCTAACAAACCTCCGCCTTCTCATCAGAAAGGTGAGATTTTCCGATAAAGCAACCCAAACAGGTATAAAAACATTACGTTTTTACAGGTTATCTGCTGAGAACAACTGGACATTGTGCTCCTGTCCCTTTAAAGCTTTACTGTTGATAAAACTGGAAAATGAATATGATCCGCCCTGCACGCATTTATGATGTAACATGATTATCGTCAGTATGAATCAACAGCAGCCTGTTTTAGGTGCCACTGGGGCATTACGGCTGGATGTTAAAAATATGGAAACGGGGAAAGGATTTGCCTTTGACAAAACAACAACTTTAACTGATGATGGATGGAGCAGGCACGCTAAGTCCACTGATCCCATATTTCCTATCTCTGACTGGGAGTGTGTGTGTGTGCGTGTGTCTGTGTGTGTGTGCGTGCGTGTGTGTGTGTGTGTGTGTGTGTGTGTGTGTGTGTGTGTGTGTGTGTGTGTGTGTGTGTGTGTGTGTGGGTGTGTGTGTGTGTGTGTGTGTGTGTGTGTGTGTGTGTGTGTGTGTGTGTGTGTGTGTGTGTGTGTGTGTGTGTGTGCGTGTGCGTGCGTCTGTGTGTCTGAGATTAGGTTTTGTTGACATGAGAGAAATAGAATGTGAAAGAGAGAGTTAGAAGAGTGCAAGTGACTGGAAGCAAGAGAGAGAGAGGTCATGGTTGATTATATGCAACTCAACTCAAGTCACTGTGTTCTCTCCTCATAATGTCAAGTGCCAATTGTGACGTGTGTCACTGCCTAGACCCCCTGCCTACTCTAACAGCACAGTATGTGTCACTGTGTCTGCCCTCAGGGTCACAGCCACCGGAACCAGAGAACAGGGATAGCAATTTAGTCCGTTTGTCAGTCACAAGTTGTAAGTCGGTTGAAGTTGTTTCCAACCACCGATCTGGAATCAGAATTGCTTACGACCAAATCTTAAACTTAACCATTAGAGGGATTACATAACATCTGACCCTAGATCAGTGCTTGGGGAAGACATTTCTACCTACTTACCTAGTCACTGACTCACTCAAACTGCTCTCCTCAGCAGAGACACAAGAGTTCCAAAGGGAGGGGCCACCAAGGCTGTACAGACCAATCAGATCAAGGGGTGGAGGAGTTTTTTTACCCAGCAACAGGCATAGATGGTCTCCTATTGCTCAATAGTGCTCAGGTGGGTAGTTGGAGCAGCCTTGGGCTTGCGTGGCTGTCAGCCTGTGTAGTATTCAGTCTGGCCCTATCTTGATGAGTGACTCATCGCTGCATGTTGAATGTTATGGCTTGGTAACCAGACCACTTGTTCTCCTTTTCAAATGCTTTGCTTTCCCTTGAAACTCATAAAGGCATTGAGAATGCCTTGGATATTAGTCTGCAGCAAAGCTGTGAATATCGAAAGGAATTCTGAAGTATTTTTTTATGGAATGTTATGCAGAGTGGCAGAGTTACAAACAAGCAATGGGTGTTTTGTGTAAACGGTGTTGACACTACAAAGCGTCAGAGAGACAATGAAAGCTCATATTTCTGCAAGTCCAGTACATGGGGGACAGACATCTGAAAACGTCAGACGGGAGGGATGGAGACAGTGAGTGAGAGAGGGGATGGAGACAGTGAGTGAGAGAGGGGATGGAGACAGTGAGTGAGAGAGGGGATGGAGACAGTGAGTGAGAGAGGGGATGGAGACAGTGAGTGAGTGAGAGAGAGAGAGAAAGAGAGAGACTTCTGCAGTAGTCAAGAGTCAACATTGCATTTCTTTAAACTTGGCAGTTAACGTGGCAGAGTGAGTAAAACATTTACATTAAAATAACAGAAAATCTGAAATGTGTGTGTGGTTTGTGTGTGTCAAACACGGTTCTATAGACGGATTAGTTGTTTAGCAACAAAACCGGCCTGTGCTCAACTATAGGGCAAAACAGACAGGGTTGGCTTCGATTGTTGACCAAATTATAAACTATATTTAATCTCCAATGTTTATTGAAGACATACAAAAAGTTACACAATGTGGACTTGTTGTCTCTCAAATACATTGTTACGGTTGATGATTAGGTAGCTAGCAAATTTCTGCCATATTAGCATAGACGTGACATCCGTCAAAACACCTCAAAACAAGACATGGTATCAAGATAAAACTAGCTGAAATGAGACACTTAAGATTCCCGATACGGCAGTTTCTTGTCATTGTTGCTAGTTATCTGGCAAACCAGAATCACAACAACACACGGCCTTCTGCCTAATTAACTTATCACTCCCAAAGTCCTTAGATGAAACTAGCTGTGTGCCTGGTCGTGCTGGTCTCATTTCACGCTAACCTACTCTATACATTTGTGGTCTGTATGTAACTGGTGTGAAATGACTATCTAGTTAGCGGTGTGTGCTAGTAGCGTTTCAATCGGTGATGTCACTCTCTCTGAGACCTTAAAGTAGTTGTTTCCCTTGCTCTGCAAGGGCGCCATGGCTTTTGTGGAGTGATAGGTAACGATGCTTCATGGGAGGCAGTTGTTTATGTGTGCAGAGGGTCCCTGGTTCAAGCACAGGTTGGGTTGGGGAGAGAGATGGAAGCAATACTGTTACATTACATTGACACTGTTGACTGGAATCACTCAGTTGGGCTCTACCCAGCTGCTGGAGTTGCTGCGGAGAAGGAGGAGGTCAAAGGGGGTGAGAGTAACTGATGTGAAATGGCTAACTAGTTAGCGGTGTGCGCTAGTAGTGTTTCAACCGGTGATGTCACTAACTCTGAGACATTGAAGTAGTTGTTCCCGTGGGTATAGGTAACGATGATTTGAGGGAGACTATTGTTGATGTGTTCAGGTTGTGACACTGTTGCATTTGTAGTCTCTACTTGCTACATTTGTGGGCTACAGAACGTCCTTCAGATCATGAGTCCTCTGTTCTGTGTTCTCTATTCAGCACATTAAGTCAGCAGCCATTTGTTCCAGTCTCTGACACCTGTGTTAATGCTAGGGCAGTTCATCTTGGAGAGGGTGGAGGCAGATTGACATCGCCAATTCATGCAACAAGGCAGATTGCTGAGTACACACTTTAAATACACAGCCGTCATGTTACCACAGAGTAAGGCTACTGATGAGGTTGTTTTGTCCTTCATCTTCTTCTCTGTCTTCATCTTCATTGCTTCAGGACTTAATTTCTCTAGGACGCAATCCCAATCACACTGTATCAGCACAGTGAAGAGAGTTTTGTGTTTTATTTTAAAAACATTTTACTGCAGAAATGGTTGTTAATTTGGTTAAAGTTTTTTATTTTTTTATTTAAAAAAAATCTAACTAAGCAAGTCAGTTAAGAACTAATTATTATTTACAATGACGGCCTACACCGGCCAAACCTGGATGCCGCCCTATGGGACTCCCAATCACGGCCGGTTGTGATACAGCCTGGATTCGAACCAGGGTGTCTGTAGTGACGCCTCTAGCACTGAGATACAGTGCCTTAAAATGCTGCGCCACTGGGCAGCACCATAGAGCACCTAAACCCAGAGGTCCAACATCGCAAGACTTCCGGGAACACTTGCGAAAAAACTAGCTTGGCAGACCAGACTGGGGTTTGCGGTTTGGGGTTTGCAAAGTCAATAAAAATGATTTCTAAGTTGATAACTTCTCGATTTCTAGGGGCACAACCTAGATTGGAGCCAACGTCTTAAGTAGCTGATATTATTCCAACCTCGTGAAGGTGACAAACTGACACGTTTCTAATTTCGTCAAAATTAACTTTATATCGAAGGAGTGTCTTGGATTTGACGGCATGTACATGAAAAGTGGAACACTGTTGATATAACGTGTGTTACTGCAGGTTTTCCGTGAATTTAAGTAAATCACATCGCTCATCTGCATTTCATGCAGGGCAGGAAAATTCTCAGCAATAAAAGAGTGATCAAATTTAGATCAAATGAAGATGAATTAGGCTTATCAATAAGGACTTACCCATGCACACTCTCACCTTATAGTTTTATATCTAATGGAGGATAAATAATACAGATTCACTACTCTCCGACTCACTATCATTAGCTCAATGCTTTGCCCTTAGGCTGCTCCAAGTATCCCAGCTCTGCTCACATTAAACATACAACATGGTTCTTCCAAGTCAATAGTTACTCAGTAAGACTGAGAAAGCCAGGCACTCCAAACTAAGTGTGGCATTACACTGTGTGACTTCATGCCTTAAACAAAGTAAGAGCAGGAGTGTTTTCTATAGGTGTAGAAGATAATTAGGACCTTGTGAGCAGACGGGGAAAACGTCCTGTCTGTCTGGTCCTATATGTCATCTATGTAACTAAGTGCTACAGAGTTCAGCAGCAGCAAGCCAGGTGGAGGAAATAGGTGCTGTATCTACAGCTATATAATATAAACAGGTACCATCCCAGCTACGTGTTGGTTTGACTCAATGGCTCTTTTGAGGCTGGGCTTGTGTGTGTGTGTGTGTGTGTGTGTGTGTGTGTGTGTGTGTGTGTGTGTGTGTGTGTGTGTGTGTGTGTGTGTGTGTGTGTGTGTGTGTGTGTGTGTGTGTGTGTGTGTGTGTGTGTGTGTGTGTGTGTGTGTGTGTGTGTGTGTGTGTGTGTGTGTGTGTGTGTGTGTGTGTGTGTGTGTGTGTGTGTGTGTGTGTGTGTGTGTCAGGATGTGTACTGTAGGTCAGTGCTCTCTCCCCCTAGACAAACACCCCATGTAAAGCTGGGCTCTAACCATTCACAGACCTGGGATCTATTTCAGTGGACAGGATGTGGAGGGGCACTGCTACTTCCTAAACACCTCTCAGAATGCATACAAGGGTGTTTTCTTCAAGGGTTTTTCCCCCCTGCTGAGTAGTTTTAAATGAGGACACTGGGGCAATTGACCTATTGGGATGTTACTCACTAGGCTGATACACAGGGTACACAACACTCAAAGAGTTTCTATGTTTCTAAGCAACGCATCCACATTGACTTTACATACAGTAGCTGTATTACTTCCATTACAATGCCTGATCAGCTTTTCTTTCTTGACCAGTGATCTATAAAGAATGTAAACAAAAGAGGAATATTGTTGGTTAAGGGCTTGTAAGTCAGCATTTCACTGTAAGGTCTACTACACCTGTTGTATTCGGCACATGTGACAAATAACATTTGATTTTATTATATTGCACCGTTCGAGCCTTCCACACTAATTCCTCCCAGGCCAATGTGTAAGTAGTTGCAGTTCTATGCAGTAAAATGAGTTTTCTGTCAGGGAGGCCAGAAGAGGAGTGGAGGAGAGTGTGTTCTGGCCACGTCGAAGGGTTAGTGATTAGCATAGCACAGTCAGGCGTGGCTTGCTGGATCCAGGCTGCAGACTGGGAGAGTGGGAGGATGGTGATGTCACTGGTCAAAGGGTTACAGATGGGAGCCACAGGCTCCTGAGGCTGTGCATGGGCGCGTTCCAGAAACACTGACTCAGAAGAGACGTGTGCAGAACATCAGATCTTAATATCTACAGTGCCTAGAGAAGTGGTGAACGTCTCAGGATCCACATATGATGTTATGAATCTTGTAATCTACACAGGCCGGCACAGAATGTGTTTATCTGGAAGAAACAGGCACAACGGAGAATGACGTGAGTTTTCCCTGGTCAGGCCATGTTGTCTAAACGAAACTCCTGGCCCGAGGCTTGATGAATGAATCTAATAAACACATTAATACACATCAGTTACTATCTAACAGATTCAATGACTAGAGTGAAAATGTTCCATTTGACCCATTCTCATGCAGTTTCTGCCTGTTTGACGGGGACGGGTTAGATAACCGTTTTATGTTGTTAGACACATTGGCTTGTCACAGTGGATCAGTCGGGGCCTTTTACACAACGACCTTGTCTCTCATTAGAACCACAGCTACATGGGCAGAATTCAGCTCCAACAGCCAGTGACATTGAGGAGAGCTGTCTGTCTGCCTGTCTGTCTGTCTGTCTGTCTGCCTGCCTGTCTGTCTGTCTGTCTGTGGTCGAGGGGGAAAAGAAAGGGCGTTTCAAACGACTTCCGTTGCGCAATTACACTAAAGTGTTGAGCCAGATTTTTACTGCAGTGTTACACTGTGGGGCATTGGGAATGTATGCTTACTTTTACGTGATCCGTACAAAACTATGCACAGATAAAGTATCGTGTTGTGTTGTGTTCTATCCTGATTCTATTCTATTGCCTGCTCCACTCACAGCTTCACTACATGACTTACTTATTAGCCTGACGACTCACACTGAATTGTTCCGTTGCTCTGTCGTTCGCTACATACTTTAGTCTGAGACTGCCGTCATTGAAGTCGTTTGTGGTGACCAGGGGCACGAGGGGCGTTGCTTTACCCATATACAGTGGGACAAAAAAGTATTTAGTCAGCCACCAATTGTGCAAGTTCTCCCACTGAAAAATATGAGAGGGGCCTGTAATTTTCATCATAGGTACACTTCAACTATGACAGACACACATCTACTTATTTTCCACCATAATTTGCAAATAAAATCATTAAAAATCCTACAATATGATTTTTTGGATTTATTTTTCTCATTTTGTCTGTCATAGTTGAAGTGTACCTATGATGAAAATTACAGGCGTCTCTCATCTTTTTAAGTGGGAGAACTTGCACAATTGGTGGCTGAGTAAATACTTTTTTGTCCCACTGTATGTTCTGGCCAAACCCATTGGTTTCTGGACCAATCAGAAGGCTCAGAATGTGTTAGCATTCGGTGAAGGGTCAGGGATGTACTCAGATCCACACTCATTGCGGAGAAGGAACATACATCCATGGGCATGGCGTAGCCTTTGACCAGTCAAGGAGTCTGGGTAGCTAGGCAACTACTTACTCCCACCAACACTACAATACATGTTGACCATCAGCCTACACTGCAAAGATCCAGACAATAACATGTTTTGTTGTTTTTCAAGTTTCAAACTGAAAACTTGCCCAGTAATGGCGGCTGTCAGAGGTCATGGAAGCAGGTTGAAGCTGTGGCTTGGGTCAACCATCAGCCCTCAGGTGACTTGTTGGCACTTTAACGAAGCATGAAAATGGCCCCCGCAAGCTCTCAGAAGGCTCCTGTGACCCGAGTATTGATTATATTATGGGAAAGCTTGGAGGACAAGAGTGACTAAGCTCTTTTCTCAGGTCCAGTGGGCGGCCATTTTAGAACGCTTCTCTCTGTCTCTGTAGATTCTGGAGACACTCACACGGTACATTCCTTCTTGGCATCACCCCAGAAAAAGCAGGCTGGACTGCAGTTTTGAGGGTTCAATCGTCCTTCATAGTCGAAGTTGGTGAATTAAGGATGAACAACAGACAGTTAAATGACTGAATTGATGAAAAAAGACTCCTTGAGATTGCTGTACTAAACCTTTTGCCATCATTTCATATGACATTTTCCAAAGACTGAGCACCGTTTTTGCAGTTCATTAAATTACTGTTAATAAAATATGTAGGTTTGATAGGTATTATACAGGTCTACAGGGTTCTGTACTTTAATATATCAACCTTTTGACAAAATATGACATGTTAAATGAACACACGGTTCAGTCAAGTTGTTAGCTAGCTAGCGCTTTGAGAAGTGTTACATGGGCATACAGTGTCTTCTTCCATGAAGGTGTGCCTTCTTGTCCCTTTTCTCTGGAACAGGAGCCACTCCTTCTTGTAAGAAGCCGTGTGGCACATGTTAGAAGCTATAGCTGTGGCTGATATATGAAAGACTGTAGCAGTGTCTGGTGTAGGGAAATGGAGGAAAGGATTTAGTGGTGATTTAACAGCCTTGTGCCTTGGCAGAACGCCATGTCTCTGAGGGTCAGGAGTTGAAATTGAGAGATGAGACCACTTTTACTTCCAGCCTCTGCTGCTGCTGCAGAGTGCATTCACTCTCTCTGACACACACACACACACACACACACACACA
>NC_068425.1:28710922-28715922 GCF_023373465.1 Oncorhynchus keta | reverse complement strand
TCTGCATTCTCTGTGAGAGCTTCCCATGTCTGGAATACACTGCCATCAGACACACATAACTGCACCACATATCACACTTTCACAAAATGCTTGAAGACATGGCTAAAGGTCAATCAGATTTGTGAACATGGTCCCTAGCTGTGTGTTGCCGCTTTCCATGTTGTCTGTAGCTTGTGAGGTGTGGAAACACTTTGTTGCTTTTATGAATTTTGTCTTGCTGCTTTTTGTTCTATGTTGCTCTGTCTGTATGCTATGTCTTGCTTGTCCTATGTTGCTATGTTGCTATGTCTATGGTGCTATTGTCTATATTGTAATTGTTTTTAATAACCTGCCCAGGGACTGCGGTTGAAAATTAGCCGGCTGGCTAAAACCGGCACTTTTACTGAAACGTTGATTAATGTGCACTGTCCCTGTAAAAATAAAATAAACTAAACTAAACTAAACTCTAAAACCTATCCCGAACTCTAAAACCTAACCCTAACTCTAAAACCTAACCCTAACTCTAAAACGTAACCCTAACTCTAAAACCTAACCCTAACTCTAAAACCTAATCCTAACCCTGATTTATGGACCCGTCCCAACAATACAGAGAGAACATCCTAACCCTAACTCTAAAAACCTAACCCTAACTCTAAAAAACTAACCCTAACTCTAAAACCTAACCCTAACCCTTACTTATGGACCCTTCCCAACAATACAGAGAGAACATCCTAACCCTAACTCTAAAAACCTAACCCTAACTCTAAAAAACTAACCCTAACTCTAAAACCTAACCCTAACCCTTACTTATGGACCCTTCCCAACAATACAGAGAGAACATCCTAACCCTAACTCTAAAACCTAACCCTAACTCTAAACCTAACCCTAACTCTAAAACCTAAGCCTAACTCTAAAACCTAACCCTAACTCTAAAACCTAACCCTAACCCTTACTTATGGACCCTTCCCAACAATACAGAGAGAACATCCTAACCCTAACTCTAAAACCTAACCCTAACTCTAAAAACCTAACCCTAACTCTAAAACCTAATCCTAACTCTAAAACCTAACCCTAACTCTAAAACCTAACCCTAACTCTAAAACCTAACCCTAACTCTAAAACCTAATCCTAACTCTAAAACCTAACCCTAACTCTAAAACCTAATCCTAACCCTTACTTATGGACCATTCCCAACAATACAGAGAGAACATCCTAACCCTAACTCTAAAACCTAGCCCTAACTCTAAAACCTAACCCTAACTCTAAAACCTAACCCTAACCCTTACTTATGGACCATTCCCAACAATACAGAGAGAACATCCTAACCCTAACTCTAAAACCTAACCCTAACTCTAAAACCTAACCCTAACCCTTACTTATGGACCCTTCCCAACAATACAGAGAGAACATCCTAACCCTAACTCTAAAACCTAACCCTAACTCTAAAACCCAATCCTAACTCTAAAACCTAACCCTAACTCTAAAACCTAACCCTAACTCTAAAACCTAACCCTAACTCTAAAACCTAACCCTAACTCTAAAACCTAACCCTAACTCTAAAACCTAACCCTAACTCTAAAACCCAATCCTAACTCTAAAACCTAACCCTAACTCTAAAACCTAACCCTAACTCTAAAACCTAATCCTAACTCTAAAACCTAACCCTAACTCTAAAACCTAATCCTAACCCTTACTTATGGACCATTCCCAACAATACAGAGAGAACATCCTAACCCTAACTCTAAAACCTAGCCCTAACTCTAAAACCTAACCCTAACTCTAAAACCTAACCCTAACCCTTACTTATGGACCATTCCCAACAATACAGAGAGAACATCCTAACCCTAACTCTAAAACCTAACCCTAACTCTAAAACCTAACCCTAACCCTTACTTATGGACCCTTCCCAACAATACAGAGAGAACATCCTAACCCTAACTCTAAAACCTAACCCTAACTCTAAAACCCAATCCTAACTCTAAAACCTAACCCTAACTCTAAAACCTAACCCTAACTCTAAAACCTAACCCTAACTATAAAACCTAACCCTAACTCTAAAACCTAACCCTAACTCTAAAACCTAACCCTAACTCTAAAACCTAACCCTAACCCTTACTTATGGACCATTCCCAACAATACAGAGAGAACATCCTAACCCTAACTCTAAAACCTAACCCTAACTCTAAAACATAACCCTAACTCTAAAACCTAGCCCTAACTCTAAAACCTAACCCTAACTCTAAAACCTAATCCTAACCCTTACTTATGGACCCTTCCCAACAATACAGAGAGAACATCCTAACCCTAACTCTAAAACCTAACCCTAACTCTAAAACCCAATCCTAACTCTAAAACCTAACCCTAACTCTAAAACCTAAGCCTAACTCTAAAACCTAAGCCTAACCATTAAGCCTAAAACAGTATTTTAACCAATCCTGAACATGAAAAAGTCCTGACTTTTCAAAAATGTTCTTGTTTTTCTACCTTGTCAGGACATTCTGGTCACTTGTCAGGACATTCTGGTCACTTGTCAGGACATTCTGGTCACTTGTCAGGACATTCTGGTCACTTGTCAGGACATTCTGGACCTGATAACGTAGGAAAACATGTACACACAGCTTCATACACAACTTCACACACGCACACACACACAGCTGGCACATGGGGTGTGTCATACATCTAGAAACACACACACCAATCAACAAACCTCAGGACCCCTCACTGTATTTAATGGGGTCGTTAGCGTGTCCTTGGAGACGAGATGGACTGTGACGGCAGAGACACTAAATTAAATAATCCCCAGCATGAATTACATTGGGAAATGTGGTTGTGTGTGTGTGTGTGTGTGTGTGTGTGTGTGTGTGTGTGTGTGTGTGTGTGTGTGTGTGTGTGTGTGTGTGTGTGTGTGTGTGTGTGTGTGTGTGTGTGTGTGTGTGTGTGTGTGTGTGTGTGTGTGTGTGTGTGTGTGTGTGTGTGCGTACATGCATCTGGAAATGTGTGTGGGTTTATTGTATGTGTATGTGTGTGCATGTGTACGTCTGATAATGTGTATGTGTGTTTTGTGCGTTGCAGCACCACAGAACAGATGACTTGGCCACGGGCATCTCTTCCCCGAGGACAGTGTTCTATGGATTTTAAACATTATCAAAAAGCTCTTTCATCAGCCAATGGTTTTATCATTAACAGCATGTCTGTGTCTGTGCGTTTATGCACACAGTCGATAGTTTAGATTGGTGATAACAAAAGGCTTCTCTATTGAACTATTCAGGACCAGTTCTCTATTCAGGACCAGGTCTCTGAATAGAGAATTATTTCTACAGTCCTGTTCCTTTTATATACAGTGTCTACATTATTTCTACAGTCCTGTTCCTTTTATATACAGTGTCTACATTATTTCTACAGTCCTGTTCCTTTTATATACAGTGTCTACATTATTTCTACAGTCCTGTTCCTTTTATATACAGTGTCTACATTATTTCTACAATCCTGTTCCTTTTATATACAGTGTCTACATTATTTCTACAGTCCTGTTCCTTTTATATACAGTGTCTACATTATTTCTACAGTCCTGTTCCTTTTATATACAGTGTCTACATTATTTCTACAGTCCTGTTCCTTTTATATACAGTGTCTACATTATTTCTACAGTCCTGTTCCTTTTATATACAGTGTCTACATTATTTCTACAATCCTGTTCCTTTTATATACAGTGTCTACATTATTTATACAGTCCTGTTCCTTTTATATACAGTGTCTACATTATTTCTACAGTCCTGTTCCTTTTATATACAGTGTCTACATTATTTCTACAGTCCTGTTCCTTTTATATACAGTGTCTACATTATTTCTACAGTCCTGTTCCTTTTATATACAGTGTCTACATTATTTCTACAGTCCTGTTCCTTTTATATACAGTGTCTACATTATTTCTACAGTCCTGTTCCTTTTATATACAGTGTCTACATTATTTCTACAGTCCTGTTCCTTTTATATACAGTGTCTACATTATTTCTACAATCCTGTTCCTTTTATATACAGTGTCTACATTATTTCTACAGTCCTGTTCCTTTTATATACAGTGTCTACATTATTTCTACAGTCCTGTTCCTTTTATATACAGTGTCTACATTATTTCTACAGTCCTGTTCCTTTTATATACAGTGTCTACATTATTTCTACAGTCCTGTTCCTTTTATATACAGTGTCTACATTATTTCTACAGTCCTGTTCCTTTTATATACAGTGTCTACATTATTTCTACAGTCCTGTTCCTTTTATATACAGTGTCTACATTATTTCTACAGTCCTGTTCCTTTTATATACAGTGTCTACATTATTTCTACAGTCCTGTTCCTTTTATATACAGTGTCTACATTATTTCTACAGTCCTGTTCCTTTTATATACAGTGTCTACATTATTTCTACAATCCTGTTCCTTTTATATACAGTGTCTACATTATTTCTACAGTCCTGTTCCTTTTATATACAGTGTCTACATTATTTCTACAGTCCTGTTCCTTTTATATACAGTGTCTACATTATTTCTATTGTCCAGTTCCGAAACTCAAAGACACTTGTCTTTGCATAATGCATGGTTTTCCACCACACTCTATGCCCATACAATCCAGTGGGGTTTTGCAAAGCCCATAGGCCTATACCAAAGATTGTCTTACCAATCCAACCTTTCACAGGCTGGCTCAGTAAGCGCTGTGAAAAATATCAAATGGGTGTGACCCTCCGCACTGCAAATGGAGACCTTTCAGTGTGTCGGCCTTGGCTGCAGTGCTATTGACAGACAGCTAGCGTCTTAGCCTGGCTTCCTTTCTACCAAGAAGAGAAGGAATTCAGACACTTATACTCCATGTGGTGCAAATAAGCTGTGACCTTCTGTTGCTCCTGGAGCTGCTGAGAGAAAATCCCCATTTCCTTGGAAAGCTATGTGTCTGTCCTCTGAAAAGATGACAAACTGGTGATGCAGGAATTGTCCTGTCGCACTATAGATGGTTATTCTTGCTATGAGA